>NW_026057582.1:87760244-88058353 GCF_023721935.1 Panthera uncia
TTGAGGAGGGCACCTTTTGGGATGAGCACTGGGTGTTGTATGGAAACAAATTTGACAATAAACTTCATATATTAAAAAAAAAAAAAGGATACCTCCAGTTTTGTTCTGCTTTTCCAAGATTGCTTTGGCTATTTATGGTCTTTTGTGGTTTGATACCATTATTTGTTCTAGTTCTGTGAAAAATGTTGGCATTTTGATAGGGACTGACTAACTCTGTAGATTGTTTTGGGCAGTATAGACATTTTAACAGTATCTGTTCTTCCAATCCATGAGCATGGAATGTCTTACTATTTTTTTGGGTCCTCTTCAATTCTTTTCATCAGTGTTTTATAATTTTCAGAGTACAGGTCTTTTACCTCCTTGGTTAGGTTTATTCCTATGTATCTTATTTTTGGTGAAATTTTATTTTTTTTTTAATTTATTTATTTTGACGGGGAGAGAAGGGGCAGAGAGAAAGGGAAGGAGAGAGAATCTCAAGCAGGCTCCGTACTGTCAGCCCAGAGCCTGAGTGGGCTCGAACTCACAAACTATGAGATCATGACCTGAGCAGAAATCAAAAGTTGGTCACTTAACCGACTGAGCCACCCGGGCACCACAATGCAATTTTAAATGGGATTGTTTTCTTAATTTCTCTTTTGATGTGTCATTATCGGTGTATAGAAATGCAACAGATTTCTGTGCATTGATGTTGTATCCTGCAACTTTTACTGAATTTGTTTATCAGTTCTAGCAGTTTTGTGGTGGAATCTTTTAGTATCATGTAATCTGCAAATAGTGGAAGTTTTACTTTTGCCTTCCCAATTTCTATGCCTTTTCTTTCTGTTGTATTACTGCTGTGGCTAGGACTTGCAGTACTATGTTGAATAAAAGTGGGGAGAGGGACATTCTTGTCTTGTTCCTGACTGTAGAGGAAAAGCACTCGGTTTCTCCCACATTTAAGATGATGTTGGCTGTGGGTTTTTTTCATATATGGCCTTTATTCTGTTGAGGTATGTTGCCTCTAAACTCACTTTGTTGAAGGTTTTTATTATGAATGCATGTTGTACTTTGTCAAATGCTTTTTCTGAGACTACTGAAATGATCATATGGTTCTTATCTTTTTTCTTATTGATGTGATGTATTATGTCGATTGATTTGTAAATATTGAACCATTCTTGCAGCCCAGGATGAAATCCTGCTTGATTGTGGTGAATGATTTTTTAAATGTATTTTTGGATTCAGTTTGCTAATATTTTGTTGAGGATTTTTGCATCTATTTTCATCAAGGATACTGGCTTCTAGTTCTCTTTTTTGGTGGTATCTATCTGGTTTTGGTACCAGGATAATGCTGGCCTCATAGAATGACTTTGGCATTTTCCTTCTTTATCTACGTTTTGGACTAGTTGGAGAAGAATAGATATTAACTCTTCTTTAAATATATTTTTTAAAATTTTTAACATTTATTTATTTTTGAGAGAGAGAGTGAGAGCACCGGAGGGGCAGAAAGAGAGGGAGACACAGAATCTGAGGCTCCAGGCTCTGAGCTGTCAGCACAGAGCCTGTGCTGTGGGGCTTGAATTCACAAACTGTGAGATCATGACCTGTGCCGAAGTCAGACGCTTAACCAACTGAGCCACCCAGGTGCCCCTGTTCTTCTTTAAATATTTGGTAGAATTTGCCTGTGCCATCTGGTTCTTTGGGAGGTTTTTGCTTACCGATTCAATTTCTTTGCTGGCTATCATTCTGTTCAAGTTATATATTTCTTCCTGTTTCAATTTTGGTAGTTGATATGCATCTAGGAATTTTTCCATTTCTTCTGGGTTGTCCATTGGGTGGACATATAGTTTTTCATAATATTTTCTTATATTTGTTTGTATTTTTGTGGTGTTATTATTTCTCCTCTCTCATATGTGATTTTATTTATTTGAATCCATGGGGTGCCGGGGTGGCTCAGTCTGTTAAACATCTGACTTTGACTCAGGTTATGATCTCATGATTCGTGAGTTCAAGCCCCATGTCAGGCTCTGTGCTGACAACTCAGAGCCTGGAGCCTGCTTCAGATTCTGCGACTCTCACCTGCACATGCTCTGACTCTCTCAATAAACAAACAAACAAACATAAGATGATACTTTATGTGTTTGAATCTTTTTTTTTCCTCCTGGTAAAGTCTAACTACAGGTTTATCAATTTTATTGAATTTTTTTTTTAAGGAACCAGGCTCCTGGTTTCTATTGATTGGTTCTATTCTTTTTAAGTTTGTTTGTTTGTTTGTTTTAGAGAGAGAGAGAGAGAGAGAGAGAGCGAGCACCCGAGCACATGAGCCAGGGAGGGGCAGAGAGAGAGAGAGAGAGAGGGAGAGAGAAGATCCCAAGCAGGCTCTGCGCTGTCAGTGGAGAGCCCAGTGCGGGTCTTCAACTCACGAACTAGAAGATCGTGCCTAGAGCCTAAATCCGGAGTCTGATGCTTAATTGACTGAGCCACCCAGGTGTGCCTGGTTCTTTTTTTAAAGTTTCATTTCTGCTCTAATATTTATTATTTCCTTACTTCTGCTAGTTTAGGCTTCATCTGTTGTTCTTTTTCCAGCTCTTCTATATGTAAGATTAGGTTGTTTGAGATTGTTCTTGCTTCTTGATGTAGACCTGTATGGCTATATACTTCCCCTTTAGCACTGCTTTTACTGCATCCCAAAGGTTTTGGACGATTGTGTTTTCATTTTTGTTTGTTTCCGTGTACTTTTTAATTTCTTTTGTTTTCTGGTAGACTCATTCATTGTCTAGTAGCATGATTTTTAATCTCCATGTATTTGTGGTCTTTCCAGATTTTTGTAGTTGACTTCTAGTTGCACAGTGCTGTGGTCAGAAAAAGATGCATGGTATGACTTCAGTATTCTTGAATTTGTTGAGGACTGTTTTGTGGCTTAATATGTGATCTATTCAGGAGAATGTTCCATGTGCACTTGAAAAGAATGTGTATTCCGCTGTTTTAGGATGGAATGTTCTGATTATCTGTTAAATTTATCTAGCCCATTGTGTTATTCAAAGCCATTGTTTCCTTGTAGATTTTCTGTTTAGATGATCTGTCCATTGATGTGAGTGGGGTGTTAAAGTCCCCTAATATTATTGCATTATTATTGATTAGTTCCTTATGTTTGTTATTAACTGTTTCATGTATTTGGGTTCTCCTATGTTGTTTGTATAAATATTTACAATTATTAGATCTTCTTGTTGGATAGTCGCCATTATTATATAGTAGTCCTTCTTTGTCTCTTGTTATAGTCTTTTTTTTTAAAGTCTAGTTTGTCCTTGGGGCACCTGGGTGGCTCAGTCTGTTGAGCGTCCGACTTCGACTCAGGTCATGATCTTACAGTCTGTGGGTTTGAGCCCCGCGTCGGGCTCTGTGCTGACAGCTCAAAGTCTGGAGCCTGCTTCCCATCCTGTGTCTCCCTCTCTCTCTGCCTCTCCTCCATTCTCACTTTGTCTCACTCTGTCTCTCAAAAATCAATAAAATGTAAAAAAAATTTTTAAAGTCTAGTTGGTCCAATATAAGTATTGCTAGTCCAGCTTTCTTTTGACATCCATTTGCATGATAGATGATTCTCTATCTCCTCATTGTCAATCTGTAAGTATCTTTTGGTCTAAAGTGAGTCTCTTATAGGCAGTATATAGATGGGTCTTATTTTTTTTTTTATCCATTCTGTCACCCAATGTATTTTGATTGGAGCATTCAGTCCATTTACAAAGTAATTATTGATAGATATGTATTTATTGTCATTTTATTACTTGCTTGTGGTTGTTTGTAAAGACTTTCTCTGATCCTTTCTTGTCTTTCATGTTTTGCTGATTTTCTTCAGGGATATATTTGATCTCTTTCTATTCTTTGCATATGTGTTAGTGGTTTTTGATGTATGGTTTCCAAGAGGTTTGTATATAACCTCTTCTGAATATAGCAGTCTATATTAAATTGACAAGTCATTTATATTTGAACCCATTCTTTACTCCTCCCACACTTTAGGTTTATGTTATTATATCTCATATCTTTTTTTGTGTGTGAGTTCCTTGACTGATGTCTTAACACAAATACTCATTTTTACTGCTTTTGTGTTTCACTTTTGGTCTTTCCTTTCCACTCCAAGAGTCCCCTTTGACATTTCTTGCAGAGCTGGTTTAGTGGTCACAAATTCCTTTCATTTTTGTCTGGGAAACTCTTTATATATCCTTCCATTCTGAATGATAGCCTTGCTTGATAGAGTATTCTTAGATGTAGATTTTTCCCTTTCAGCCCTTTGAATATATCATGCCACTCCCTTCTGGCTTGAAAAGTTTTGTTGAAAAAATTTACATCTAGCTTTATGGGTTTTCCCTTGTAACTTGCAGACTTCTTTTGTCTTACCGCTTTCAAAATTTTTTCTCACTATTTTTTCCTAATTTAATTATAATATGTCTCGGCATGGGTCTGCTTTTTTTTTTATTTTGACAGGAGTTCTCTGTGCCTCCTAGATCTAGATATCCGTTTCCTTCCCCAGATTAGGGAAGATTTCAGCTATTGTGTCTTGAGTAAAATTTTCTGCCCCCTTTTCTCTCTTCTTCTAGGACTCTTATAATACTAATGTTACTATATTTGATGGAGTCACCCATTTCTCTAAGTCTGTTCTTATTTTTCACAATTCTTTTTTCTCTCTTTTGTTCAGCTTGATTACCTTCCATTACTCTGTCTTCTGGGTCACTAATTCACTCCTCTACTTCTTCCATCCTGCTGTTCATTCCATCGAAGGTGTTTCTCATTTGTTATTGAGCTCTTTATCTCTGCTTTGTTATTCCTTATTTCTGTGTTAAGGGTTTCATTCATGTCTTCCACTCTTAAGATGAGTGAGTATCCTTATGATCATTGCTTTAAATTCTCTGTCTCATTGAGATTTCTGGCTGTGGTCTTGTCCTGTTCTTTCATTTGGGATAAATTTCTCCATCTCCTCATTTTGTCTGCCTCTTTGTGTCTGTGTGTTAAGTCAGCTATGTCTTTTGCCTTTAAATTAGTGACTTTATGAACAAGAGGTCCTGGAGTCCACTCCAGTATAAAGTTCACCAGAACTTGGCACTACAGTGAAGTACCGTATGTGTGTTGTTTACACCCTGCTGTTGTGTCTGAGTTATTTTCCTTTTAGTTTAGTCATCTGCACTGACTCTCTATTGTGGGCTGTGCTTGCTCTCTGTGGTATTATTGGGACCCAGGCGGGTCAGCTGTGAGTGGGAACTCAGGCTGGGAACACATGGGTGGTGTTAACAAAATTTAGGCTGGCCCTTTAGTCCTACGCTGGATACTCCCAAGCATTGTGGTGGCTAAACACTAGGGCTTCTGGAGGTGCACAGCTGGGCATGGCATATGATGGCTGCAGTGCATACAGGGGTTGGATGTGGTGGCTGGGCACAGTGAGGTGTCTGGGTACCAGTACATAGTGGCAGTTGTGCACCTGCTAGCTGGGCAGGGTGCTAACAAAGTTTTCCCTGAGCCCAGGGCCAAAGCTAGTAGGCTTGGAGTGGGTGATTCTGCAGAAGACATTGTGGGCATGGTGCCCTGGTAGCAGGTTAGGTAGCAAGTGTCTGTGTAGCCCTGCCTCCCACAGGTGACTCTGTGTGTATGCTGGGTGGCTAGAGAGGAAAATAGCACCTTCCATCTCCCTCAATTTTGGAGAACTCCCCCAACACACTAAGAAGCCAGGATGAACAGATCTGTCTCCCATTTGACCCCAGTGTTGTGTAAACTGCCCTTTTTATGTTGCCTCTCTGTGAAGGCTGCTGTCTCTTTAAGGGGGGGAGGCACTAACCCAGGTATCACCTTCTCTCCTGGCTCATCCATTGCTGAGTCAGCTGACTTTTAAAGTTCAGGACTCCAAGTCCTACTGGTTTAAAAAACTCACAAAATACAGCCCCTCTGGTTTTTATTTATTTTTATTTTTACTTAAGTTTTTATTTATTTATTTATTTTGAGAGAGAGAGAGAGAGAGAGAGAGAGAATATATATCCCAAACAGGCTCTTCACTGACAGCAGGGCTCAATTTCATGAAACCTGAGACCACCACCTGAGCCAAAATCAAGAGTAGGATGCTCAACTGACTGAGCCACCAAGTCACCCAGACTTTCTGGTTTTTAAAGCCAAATGTTATAGGTATTATTCTTCCCCATGTGAGGACCTGTTTTGCCCTTCCTGTGTGCAGCTCCATCTCTCCTGTGGGCAGCCTCCTTTTGCCTTTCTGACCTTCCTAATCTTTTAGATGCTGTTTCTTCACTGTATTTAGCTATGGAGTTTCTTCTGCCAGTCTTCAGATCACTCTGGTTTATTAACTTGGATGTGGATGATGTCTAGTTGTAAACATGGGACAGGGAGAGCTCGGGATCCTCCTATTCTGCCATCTTCCCAAGCTCCTATTTTGAGATTTTTGTAGGTAACATATAGATTGATCTTCCTTTTTTGTTTAAACCCACTTAGCCGTGTGTCTTTTGATTGGAGAATTTAGTCCCTATATTTAAAGTAATTACTAATAAACTTATTACTGTTTTGTTAACCATTTCCTTTTTTTGTAATCCCTTCATTCTTCTTCCCTTGCTATCATCTTCTTAGTGATCTGATGATTTGATGATTATCCGTAGTGGTATGCTTAGATCATTTTATCTTTTTTGTATCTTCTATAGATTTGCCATGTAGTTACCATAAGGCTTGTATTTTTAAAAATCAGTTTAAGGTGATAACTTAAATTCAAATGCATTATAAAGCTCTATATTATTATCCCCACCCCGTGTTTTATGTTTCTGATGTACTATTTTTATCTTGTATATCCATTAACACATTATAGTTATTTTTACTACTTTTGTCTTTAGTTTTCATAGATTTATAAGTGATTGTCATAACCTCATCAATTAGATTACTTGAATTTATATGCACACAAAGTTATACCAATGGAATTTATACTTTAATGTTTTCCTTTTACTAGTTAGACCATTTTTGTTTCAGCTTAAAGAATTTTCTTTATCCTTTATTGGAAATCCTATCTATTAGTGACAAACTCCTTTAGATTTTGCTGGTCTGAAAAGGCAATTCTCCTTCAATTCTGAAGGACAACTTTGACAGGTAGAGTGTTCTCATTGGAAGTTTTTTTGTTCTTTATTTCAGCACTTTGAATATATTGTGCTACTTCCTCCTGGATTGCGAAGTTTCTGCAAAAAATCTAACAATCATATTGGTTATGTATGTAATAGGTTGCTTTCTTTTGCTTTTAAGATTCTCATCTTGTTTTTACCTTTTAACAACAAATATGTGCTTTTGTGTGGATTCCTTCAGATTTCTCTCTGGATCTGGGTGATTTTCCTCCTTAAGTTAAGGACATTTTTTAGCCATTATTTTTCATACAAGCTTTCTGCCACTTTTTCCTCTCTTCTCTTTTTATGTTATCCTATAAGTCTCTTAAGGTATGTTCACTCTTTTTCATTACTCTTTGTTGCTCTGATGTATCAATTCCATTGGCTTGTCTTCAAGTTCACTTATTCTTTTTTCTGCTTCATCTAGTCTGTTGTGACTCCCTCTATTGTATTTGTGTGATGACTTATTCTGATTTCAACTCTGTGATTTCTCTTTGTTACTGTCTTATATTTTCTGTCTCGTGTTGAAATTCTCACTTTGTTCATGCATTGTTCTCCTGACCTCAGTAACATTATTATGACTGTAATATGTAATTTTTTATCAGGTAAATCATTTATCTCAATTTCACTAAGGACTTTTTAGAGATTTTATCATTTTCCTTTCTGTGTTAGCTGGTTTGTTGCATTAGGTAAATGAGCCACCTTCCTACTCTTGAAGTAATGGCCTTCATAGGAGATGAAAGTTTTTGTTTATCCCTGTCCTAGGTTATTATTGCCTCCCAAAACTTTATTATTGTCCAAGCAGCTTTCTTAGGTCTTACACATACTCATAACTGGGAGGTATTAAGAATAATCAGTATCTCAGAGGATAGGGTATTAGTAAATACCTATAGTGTGTTAGCCATGGTGAATCTATGAGAGCCCTTTAAGAACTGCTTCTCAATTTAATATTGCCTTAGTTTCATGGGTGCAAACCCCCATTGGCTTTCAAAGCTCAATGTTTTGGGGGCCAATATTTCAGTTATAGATCTTAAATTTTGAGATACCAGATATGGCGTTCAAATGCCTAACCCCTCAGGAAAGAGCTGGAAGTTGAGTTTCCTTCCTATTGTAGGTTGTCACAAAAGAAATGGGGTGTATGGGATTGTGTCTCATCCTCTCCTACCTGTATTGATCTGATATGTAAGTCCCTCAGCCACTTTTTGGGAAAATTGCAGAGAATTATTCTGAATATAGCTATAGATTTAGTGTGTCCATTAGTGGGGGTGAGTTCCTTGAGATCCTTGTGCATTGCTATCTTGAACCAGAAATTAATTCTTATTTTTAAATCTTGCTTCTTAATGGTCATCTCCGTATCAGTATAATTTAGTCATCAGCCAATAACTGATCAGAAGATTATCTTAAATTAATTACCTGTATGTCTTCCAACATGTTACAAGGGATCTATGTGATAAGGCATGTCTTCAACTTTTAGTGTTTTATTTCCTCCTTTCACACAATCTCAAGGTCAGAGGTGAGAAACTTCTCCTTTACCATACAGACCCTGAGGAATAAGCTCAGGCTTTCATAAAAGTTTCTTTGTCTTTTTAGTTTTCGAGACTTTGCTCTTAAATTCCTGGCTAAGCTCTTATTTTCTGCAACTAAAATCACAATCTTAGGCAGGTGCAATATTCCAGCAGATTATATTGTTTTGGTAATGCTCTACGGTTAGAGACTTTTTTTTCCCCTGAGATAAAATCAAATTGACACAATACACTTGAAATAGAGATTTCCCAAAGAGCTTTAAGTTGGAACAAAATATTGGTTGTGCTATGGGGATGTTGCATTTAAAGCATCTGCAAAAGAGGTCATTAACTTTGAGGCTGTTGGGTTTTATAGCTACTGCCCAACTGAGGTGGTATGAGAGGGAAATGAGAATAACCCCAAGTTAAAAATTTAAGAAGATAAAATTAAAAAAGAAATTCACAATTTTACTGAGGTTCACAATTTCCTCTGGATAGATGATTTCAGTTCAATATCTTAATTAATTACCAGGGTTCAGAACTGGCTGATTTTAGTTGGTGTGCCAGTTATTTTCATAGTTTTTGTGGGAGAGTTCACCAAAGTTCTCATTCTACCATGCTAGAAGTCAATCTTCAAGTAGCTCTTTGTGCTCTCTTCTAGCACAAGTGACTTACTAGCATAGATGCCTGAAGCAAGTGGATTGGATGAACTGAAGAAGAGTCCATGTGTCCACCATGAGCTATAACAAGGAGGAGCCAATCCACGTGGCTGGATCCTTTGTTCCTTGAGAACTGGAAAATCAGGGAAATCTCAAAATTCTGTACAATAGTAGGTATTTCAGCAACTGATTATCAGGGTTATTTTAGTTTGAGGAGTAAAAGAGAGCACCTCAGTAGCTGATTCTATTGGAGTTCTGGGAGCTATCCCCTTTTTCTAACAATGATAGCAATTTTAACTGTGGTAAACAGTTCTCAGATTTGATTATGGCTTTCTGGTTAAAATGATGGTCTTATCTCTAAGCTTTTCTTTTCTTGGAACTTTGGAATGCCACTCAGCCCACATACAGTAGTAGCCCAAATGAAAAGGGGGTGTTAAATCCACAAAGGATAACTTTTACTAGTGCGAGATAAGAGTCAGTGAATAAATTCCCATCTTCCATTCTCTGGAAGGGGTACTCGTGAAGCTATTTTTGGAGGTGAACGCTATAAAGAGCCTCTCAGACAGAATATGTAAGTGCAGAGAGATGACCATGAACTCCTGAGTACTGCCCCCATGTGAAGACAGTAGGCAGAATAGCCAGGGGAAGCCATGCTTGTGGCTGGACAAGGGTGCAGATAGACAATAATGTACGGATGAGGGGTAGGGCAACAATAGTCTGGTGATGACCCATGTAGTACTTTACATAGTACTTCACTTTCTAAAAGTTTCTACCCATTAATAAGTAGACATTAAAGATTTCAGCTCTTAAGGAAAGATAATGGAACTTGGCAAAAAATGTGGTGGATTTGGGGAAGAATTCTGAGTTCACAGGGAGAATTATGTTCATTTTAGGGAGGTTTTCCAGATATGGTCAGATTCTGAGTAACAGGTGTTTAAAGTGGCCACCTGAAAGTCCAAGTTTTGCTGTGGCAAGTAACTGGACACAATGGACCTGTACCTTTCTAGTCTAAATAGGTTACAGATCTGCCCTTTTGCAAAATCCTGCATCATTTTGTGTGTAGAGATTAAGCCAATGATATTACACACTAAAGGAAGCTTGTTACTCTTGTATGCAAATGAATATTAAAGTAGCAGTTAGAAAATAAAAACGTAAGTAAATCAGACCTCATTATCAAAAAAACAAAACCGAACAGGATGCACTTTGACTTAAAAGGCCATTATAAGAGGCACTGAGCAACATTTAACCATGGTGAATTAACTTATGGCTAATAGGATACACCATGGTTGATTGGAATAAGCTTGCCTGGCACTTGAAGCCAGGCAGTTTTGTTCTTCAAAACTAGATAGGTCAGTAGTCCTACTGCTCCTAAAACTCAAGTTTCCCAGGGAAGTTGAGCTCTGGTTGGCCACATAGCGACTCTTTATTTATATTCTTTGATGCACAGTCGGTATTGGTTTCATTTCTTCCACATATATGAGCCTCCAAAATTTAGACATTATTTCCAAATGGTTGTATGTCATTATAGTATACTTACCAGTAGAGAGAAGAAAAACTTTGTTAAGATAACTTTAAACATTTTTCTCAAATAAAATAGATTTTATAATTTCTATACATCTATAGTGAAGCAGCAGAAAGGGAAATTAAGGAATAAATACCTTTTACAATTGTGCCAAAAACCATAATATAATTAGGAATTAATCTAACCAAAGATGTGAAAAACCTTTACTCAGAAAACTATAAAACACTGATGAAAGGAATTAAAGAGGATATAAGGAATTGGAAAGACAGTCCATGCCAATGGATTGGAGGAACAAATACTGTTAAAATGTCTACATTACCCAAAGCAACACAACACATTTGATGCAATCCCTATCAAAATATCAACAGCTTTCTTGGAGCACCTGGATGGCTCAGTCACTTAAGTGTGGGACTCTTGATCTTGGATCAGGTCATGGTCTCATGGTTTGTGGGATCAAGCCCTATGCTGACAGCACAGAGCCTGCTTGGCATTCTTGCTCTACCCCTTCCTTGCTCATTGCACTCTCTCTCTCAAAATAAACTAAAAGAAAATAGCAACAGCATTTTTCACAGAGTTAGAATAAATAATCATAAAATGTGTATGGAACAACAAAAGACCCTGATGGCCAAGGCAATCTTGAAAAAGAAAAGCAAAGTTGGAGGCATTAAAACTCTAGACTTCAAGTTATATTACAAAGCTGTAGTGATCAAAGAAGTGGACACAGATCAATAGAACAGAAAATCAAAAAATGAACTGACAACTATATGGGCAATTAATCTTTTATAAGTTTTATTTTGAGAGAGAGTGAATGTATGTAGGCATGGGAAGTGCGGAGAGGGAGAGAGAATGCAGGGCTTTAACTCAGTAATATTCAGATTATAACCTGAGCTGAAATCAAGAGTCAGATGCTTAACCAACTGAGCTACCTATGCACCCCTAATTTTTATTTTTTTTTACAAAGTTAATTATTTTTCAAAGCATATTTATTTTTAAAAGCGTTTATTTATTTTGAGAGAGAGAGGAAGACTGAGAACAGAGGAGAGGAAGAGAGATACTCCTAAGCAGTCTGCATGCTGTCAGTGCAGAGCCTGACCCCGGGCTGGATCTCATGAACTGTGAGATCATGACCTAAACTGTAATCAAGAGTCAGATGCTTAACCAACTGAGCTACTCAGTTTCCCCCATAGGATTTCATTCATTCATTCATTCTTAAGAAAGTGCTTGCTTCTTTTTTTGTTGTTGGGAAAACTGGACAGTAACATTCAAAAGAATAAACCTGGATCACTTTCTTACACCATACACAAAAATAAATTCAAAATGTCTGAAAGACCTAAATGTGAGGACTGACACCCCTAAAATCCTAGAGAGTACACAGGCAGTAACCTCTTTGACATCAGATATAGCTACTTCTTACTGGATATGTCTCCAGAAGCAAGGAAAACAAAAGCAAAAATCAACTGTTGGGACTTCATCAAAAGAAAAAGCTTCTGCAGAGCAAAGGAAACAATCAACAAAAGTAAATGGCAATCTACACAATGGGAGAAGATATTTTCAAATGATATAACAAATAAAGGGTTATTATCCAAAATACATAAAGAAACTTATAAAACTCAACACCTCCAAAAAAAATCCAGTTAAAAAACGGGCAGAAGACATGAATAAGACATTTCTCCAAAGAAGGCATGCAGATGGCCAAAAGACACATGAAAATATGCTCAAAATAACTGATCATCAGGGACATACAAATCAAAACTACAATGAGGTATCACCTCACACCTGGCAGAAAGGCTAAAATCAACAACACAAGGAACAACAGGTGTTGGTGAGGATGCCAGGAAAGGGGAGCATTCCTACATTGTTGGTGGGAATGCAAACTGGTGTATACATTGTGGAAAACAGTATGCGGGTTCCTCAAAAAGTTAAAAATAGAACTACCCTACAATCCAGCAATTGCACTGCTAGGTACTTACCCAAAGGATACAAAAATACTGATTTACAGTTCATAACAGCATTATCAACAATAGCCAAATTATGGAAAGAGCTCAAATTTCATCAGCTGATGAATGGACAAGGAAGAGGTGGTAAATATACAATAGAATATTTTTCAGCCATTAAGAAGAATGAAATCTTGCCATTTGCAACAACATGCATGGAAATAGAATGTATTATGCTAAGCAAAAAAAGATAAATATCCCATGATTCCACTTACATGTGGAATTTAAGCAACAAAAATGAGGAAGATTGGGAAAAAAAAGAGAGGCAACCCAGGAAACACTCTTAACTATAGAGAACAATCTGAGGGTTACTGGAGAGGGAGTGGGTGGGAGGATGGTTAAATAGGTGATGGGGATTAAAGAGGGTACTTGTGATGAACACTGAGTGTTATATGTAAGTGATGAGTTACCAATTCTACACCCAAAACAAAAAAAGATGTAAGATTTGCAAATATTTCCCATTCTGTGGGTTTTTCATTTTATTTATCATTTCTATGACTGTGCAGAAGCTTTTTAGCTTTATGTAGTCCTATTTATTTATATTTGATACTGTTGCTTGTACCTTAATCTAATCTAAGAAATCATGTCCAAGACCCAGGTCAAGGAGATTTTTTCATGTTTTCTTCTAAAAGTTTTGTGGTTTCAGGACTTACATTTAAGTCTTTAATTTTGAGTTAATTTTTGTGAGTGGTTTAAGATAGGGGTCTAATTTCATTATTTTATATATTCAACTTTTCCAGCATCATTTATTGAAGGGACTATTTTCTCTTCATTGAGTATTATTTGGCTCCGTTGTTTATTTTTTTTTTTTAACGTTTATTTTTGAGACAGAGAGAGACAGAGCATGAACGGGGGAGGGGCAGAGAGAGAGGGAGACACAGAATCAGAAGCAGGCTCCAGGATCCGAGCGTCAGCCCAGAGCCCGACGCGGGTCTCGAACTCATAGACCACGAGATCGTGACCTGAGTCAAAGTCGGACGCTTAACCGACTGAGCCACCCAGGCGCCCCTTGGCTCCCTTGTTAAATATTAGTTGAGCATATATACATGGGTTTATGGGCTCTCAATTCTGTTGCTCTTAATTGGTCTCTTTTTATGCCACTAACATACTGTTTTGATTACTAAAGCTTTATAATTTGAAATCAGGAAGTGCGTGTCATCCTGCTTTCTTTCTCAGGATTGCTTTGACTATTCCAGATGTTTTATGGTCTCATAAAGTTTAGGTTTTTTTTCTCTACTTTAGTTAAAAAAATACATTGGAATCTTGATAGGGATTTCATTAAATCTATAGATGGCTTTGGATAGTATGGACATTTTAATATTTTCCAGTCCATGAACATGAGATCCCTCTCCATTTATTTGTGTCATTCTCAGTTTTTTAAAATCAGCATCTTGTAGCAGAGCTCTTTCACCTCCTTGGTTAAATTTATTAGCATTTTGTTGTTATTTGATGCTATTGTAAGTGGGATTGATTTCTTTTTCAGATAATTTGTTAGTGTATAGACATGTAACTGATTTTTGTATGTTGTTGATTAGATCTAAAAATTTGGGGCTAATGTCTTTAGGATTTTTCTATACGTAAAATTAGTCCATCTGTAAATACAATTTTACTTCTACATTCCAATTCTGATGTCTTTTTTTTTTTCTGATTGCTTTGATTTGTTCTTCCAGTACTATGTTAAACAGGAGTAGAAGTAAACATTTATTCCTGATACAGGAAAAGCTTTCAACTTTTCACCACTGAGTATGATGTTAGCTGTGGGCTTGTCAGATATGGCATTTCTTACATTGAGGTATGTTCTTTCTATACTTAATTTATTAACAATTTTTATAACGTTGAATTTTATAAAAGGCTGTTTTTTATCTCGAGATGATCACAGGATTTTCTATTAATGTGCTGTATCACATTGGTTTATTTGCATCCTTGTCAGATAACTGTCACTTGAACATGGTGAATTATGCTTTTAATGTTTTGACTTCAGTTTGTTTTGATAATTTTTAAAATCTACCTTTATCAGGGCTATTGACCTGTCATATTTGTTTGCCTTGAACTACCCTTGTCTTTGGCATCAGCCTAATGGTATCCATTCCTTCAATCATAGTGTGTGTCTTTAAGGCAAGAATATATATATCTTGTACACATTGTATTGTTGAATAAAAAAAGCTCTCCTATACAAAGGAATTATTCACAGGTAAGGACTTATTGCCATTTTGTAAATTTTTTTCTGGCTCTTTGTAGATTGTTTCTTGTCTCTTATTCTGCTTTTGTGTGTGTGTTTTGATGTCTTTTGTTAGTATGCTTTGACTTCTTTATCATGTTCTTCTGTGTGATTACTACAGGGTTTTTCCTTGTTACCATGAGGCTTACATAAAATCTAAATACCCTATTTTAACCAATAATAACCTAACTTTGACAGCATTCCAAAACTTTAAACTATTACTTCTCTTCCCCTCACACTTTCCATTATTGATATTATAGTTTGCATAATTTTATATTTCTTGTCCATAATATATTAACAAAATAACCATAACTAAAATAATTAACTTTTAGTCTAGAGTAGTAAGTGAATTACCCAGTGAGTTTTGCACTGCCTTCTTATGCTTTCATGATGTTAATTAGCATCTTTTTCTTTCAACTCAGAGAACTGCCTTCATTTCTTGTAGGGCATGTCTGATCCTAATGAATTCCCTCTGCTTTTGTTTGCTCAGGAAACCCATTATTGCTTATTTATTTCTGAAGGAAGGTTTTTACAGTTATAGAATTCTTGGTTGTCAGGCTTTTTTCTCTCAGTAGTTTGAATATGTCAGTACCTTCTCTCTTCTAGTCTGGAAAGTTTCTATTGAGAAATCTGTCTGGGGTCTTTGGGGCCTTATGGATGTGGATATTCATTTCTCTTTCCATTTTTGGCAAGAGTCCAGCTATTGTTTTAAATTCACTTTCTGTCCTTTTTATCTTCTATTTCTGGAATTCCTATGAGATGGATTTGTTTCCTTTGTGTCTCATAGTCTTGTTAGCTTTCATCCCCTTTTCCACTTTTTCTTTTTGTTCTTCTGACTGAATAATTTCAAATGTCCTATATTCTATCTCACTAATTCTAGCTTCTGTAAGGTTGAGTCTGATGTTGAAACTCTATCAAATTCTTCAGTTCAGCAATTGTATTTTTCAGCTCTAAGGTTTCTGGTGTTTTTTTATTTGTTGATCTTCTCATTTTGCTTATATATTACTTTCCTAATTTCCTGCAGTTGTCTGTGTTTTTGTATAGTTCACTAAACGTAAGAGGATTATTTTGAATTCTTTGATAGTTTATAGTTATTGGGGTTTGTTTTCTTTGGTAGTATAATGTTTACCTGATTATTTTGTGACCCATTATTCCTAATGTAGGTATATGAATATTTGAATAAGCAATCTTCTTTTCCGTAGTTTACACATTCACTTTGGAAGAGGCAGTCCTTTATCCATCCTCTTGGCTTAGAGTTCTGGATGTGTCAGTTGGTAACATCCTTGGGCAAGATTAGCCTTGCTCTCAGGGTCTGAGAACACTTGAATTGGATTTCTGGCTTTTTTCACTGTCCAAATGAGATTCTAGACCAGGCTCCTTGATTGCCTGGTTCTCTGGTCAGGCTTCCTGGATGGTGGAGACTAGGTACTATATTCAGCTGCATGTGGGGCTATAAATTTACTTTCCTGTGCTGGCATGGCATCAAGGTTTATACTTCTCATTGTTTGGGGACCTGACTCAGGAAAGTATGCATTCAATAATACCCTGTCAAGATGGAAAAAGCCATCAGCTGTGTTCTCTGTAGGTCAGTGCCACTGTAGGTTAGGCTATATAGCTTCTTGTATGCTGTGGTTGAGTAATCTGGTTGTACAAGGTGAAGGCACTGGATGTTCACTCTGGTCTTTCTTTTCCCACTGGAGGAACCATAGGTTCAGGGGAGAGCTCTTAGTGTGCTGGGTCTGGAGGAGGGGCAAGGCAGCTAGTATATAGCTGCTCCTCTTACTTTTCCAATGTGATCATCTTCAGGACTGTGGTGCAGGGGCAGGTTTCACTCCTGTGTTCTAAGATTTTCTAGTGGTGTTTGTCCATGAATAGTTGTTCATTTGTGAATAAAACATATGTCCCCAGGTTTTAGAGACAAAAGAAATTTGAAAAAATTAAGATCATGATGTAGTTATAGAAGAGATAAACAAAGAAGGAATACATATAAATTATTCAGAATTATCCTGGGGCACCTGGGTGACACAGTGTGTTATGTGTCCAATTTTGGCTTACGTCGTGATTTCATGGTTCATGAGTTTGAGCTCCATGTAAGGCTCTCTGCTGTCAGTCCAGAGCCTGCTTTGGATCTCTTGTCTCCCTCTCTGAAAAATGAATAAACATTAAAAAAAGAATTATTTAATTGCTGGGCTGGAAATATGGTTCCACTGATTTTTTTCATAAATAAGAAATATTCTGTGAGCTATTCATTTAACATAAATATAAGTGGATGTTTATATACTGCCCACAAATTAAATCACTTCTGTCTTCTCAAAGGGCAACAGCAGATTTCCATTTCTCAGTCATTCCCACCTCTAAATGCAACTCCTGTTTGGACTATTTGGATTGCTATAGCCACTGTGTGATTGATGACCCACAGACTGTAATCCTATTTGCAACAGGAAGAAAAATGTCTCACCTGAGTTTAACAAGTATGGACATTGTAGGCTAACCTGAGGACCCCTGCCTATTCTTACACCACTGTGGCTTTACTGGGCCCAGCATCACGCTTGTAGGAGATTCTAATACAAGTTATCTGTGGCTTGGAAGTCATCTTTTTAAATATCAATCCCATACTTTTCATGTTCCAGATTATTTACACTATGTAAAGTGACAGTTAACTGGGAATTACAAGTGATCCAATCCTTACTGTGACTGCAATGGATTCAAGCAATATTTTTTCACATGAACATTTTGTTGCATCCATTTTTGACCATTTCTGCCTGTCTTCATTCACTTGCTCTTATAGTTTTTAGTCTAGTATGTAACCACCCTGAGGATTCTTTTGTTCCCTTAAAGCGATTTTCTCACCTTCCCTAGAGTTTTGTAGGATCTTCCCAAGCTAGAAGAGACAAAGATACCACAGGGAGAAAAATGCCTGAAAACTGTTCTATTATGGCAGTTCACTTAATCCTTCGTTTTCTATATTCAGTGACTGCTGTATAGCTGCATCGGCTTTTCCAGTTCAGTCCTTTGTTCTTCAGTGGAGTCAGGCTCTATTTGTTTAGCAGACAAGGAAAACCATGAATAGGAATATACAGAACTTCAGATGTATATATTACAGAGACATCCAAAGAAATATTTTCATTTAAAACTATCTTATTTCAAAAAGTCTAATATACTTTGCAATCTTCAATAAGAAATTACTGGCACTCCTCCATGATTACCTCTAGATCAGATTTCCTATGCAAGGCAGATAATTTACCTGGGTACATGTGGTTTTCATGCTGAAGGGCTAAAGTTTTATCCTCTGATCATAAACAAGTAGCCCCATATCAATATTAAATGTTTCACCATATCCAGCTATTTGCCTATGTATTCTGAATGTTTTTCTGCAGAAAATGATGTTTCTGTACTTTGATGAAGTTACAGAGAGAAGTTGAATGTGCACAATGTCCTAGGCACCTCGGTGAAAACATAAGTTTTCTAATGAAATATATGGTATAGAATCAATGTCCATGGTAGATTCCAAAGGCCCATGGGTCAGTAGATCACAGATTTACAGTAGCAATGATTAAATCTGATAATGTTTAAGGTTCCAGTTCAAAAGCTCCTGAATATACCTCAACAGCTACTTACAGAACAATTCCCTCTGAAAGTAATTCAGAAGCTAGCTGAGCAACTCCTACACATTGAGTGAACAAGGAAAACAAAACACATCTACATGTGTAGGAGAAGCAGAGACACATGCTTATCACAAACCCCATCTCTGGCATGACAGCACATAATCTTGAGGTAATTCACAACTCTCAGCTTCACCCTGAGGAGTAAAGGGTTTGGATCCCACATCTGGTGCTCTAATTTTTAAAATTGTCATTTGAGACATGGGTTGCCCAAACATCAAGCTATGATGGCTCCTGTGACTGAAAAGACAGTCATGGTAAGCCTTCATGAGTCTTCAAGAACAAACATCACCATCACCCAGCACAAAGGCAGCACACTGATATGTGCCTAGCCTTTCTACAAAGGAGTCCTATTTGTTTGTCTTAAAAGCTTCAGCCTCAGGATCAGGCTTCTAGGTTCACACGTATCTAGGGGCCAACAGCAATACTTTTCAGAGACCAGGGAGGTCAGCAGGCATCACCTTTGTGCTCTCCCTCTGTCTTGCTCCAGTATCTATTAAAAAAGAGCTTGTGTACATGTTGGCTGCCTCAGTTTTTGTGGCTTCCACCAGTGGGACATACCTTGTTAGCCTAGATCTGGTGGCCAGTAGGTTTTACATTCACACGTCACAGGACTGTAAGAAACAAAAAAAACAGGCCTTAATTAGGCATACCCATGGGCACAGTGTAGTAGCAACAAACAGAAATTCCCAGTCTTTCCATGAAAGCAGCCTATTGCTTACCTCAAATTGGATGACTGTCTCTCAGGTTTCAGCCTTTAACACAACCTTAAGGGATGAATGCAGTGCTCTCCAGACATGTTGGATGCTAGCAGGTGTCTATTCACACTCTTCCTCTGGATGGCTGCAGGAACCTCAGGAAAGGAGCTTGGGCACACACCTGGCACCCCAGCTTTTGGGGCTTCCATGGAGAGGACACATCTCTTGATAGGCATTAAGAAAAAAGAAGAAACAAGAATATGTTTCAAATGAGAAAAATAAAGTCTCCAAAAAGTAAACTTTAATGGAGATAAATGAACCTGATAAAGAATTGAAAATAATAGTACAAAGATGTTCACCAATGTCAAATGAGTTACTGCTTGTGTTCTCTTCTAGGATTTTTATGGTTTCAAGTCTCACATTTAGGTATTTAATCAATTTTGAATTTATTTTTGTGAATAGTATAAGAAAGTGGTCACAATTTAGGAACTTATTTGTAGATATGTCTCCTGTGGCAAGGGAAATAAAAGCAACTTGTGATTACATAAAAATAAAAAGCCTCTGCATAGTGATTACATAAAAATAAAAAGCCTCTGCACAGTGAAGTAAACAAAACTAAAAGGCAATCTATGGAATGGGAGGATATATTTGCAAATGACATATCTGATAGAAGACTAGTATCCAAACTATATAAAGAGCTTATTCAACTCAACACCCAAAACACAATCCAATTAAAAAATGAGCAGAAGACATGGACATTTCTTAAAGGAAGACATCTAGATGACCAACAGACACATGAAAAAATGTTCATTAGGGAAATAAATGCAAATAAAAAATCAACACAAGAAACAATAGGTGCACTGTTGGTTGGAAATGCAAACTAGTGCAGTCACTGTGGAAACCAATATGGAGGCTCATCAAAAAGTTGAAAATAGAACTACCCTACAATCCATCAATTGCACTACTAGGGATTCACCCAAAGGATACAAAAATACTGATTTAGAGAGGCACATGCACCCCAATGTTTATAGCAGCGTTATCAATAGCCAAATTATGGAAAGAGCCCAAATGTCCATTGACTGACTGACATACATACACACACACACAATGGAATATTGGTGATCAAAAAAATGAAATCTTGCCATTTGCAACACGTGGATGTAACTAGAGTGTATTCTGCTAAGTGAAATAAGTCTGTCAGAGAAAGATGAATGTATGATTTCATTCATGTAGAATTTAAGAAGCAAAACAGAGGAACATGGGGTGGGGGAGAGAAGCAAACCAGAAAACAGACTCTTAACTAGAGAGAACTGAGGGTTATTGGACAGGAGGTTAGTGGGGGGATGGATTAAATAAATGATGGGTATTAAGGGGGGCACATGTGATGTGCAAAGGCAGTTATAAGAGAGAAATTCATAGCAACAAATGTAAATGATCTCAAACAACCGAACTTTTACGAACTATAAAAGAAGAAACTAAGCTCAAAGTTAGTAAAAGGAGGTAAATAAAAATAAGGGTGGAAATAAATGAATGAGACTAAAAAGACAATTTAAAAACCCCACTCTTGGTTTCATTGGTATTTTTTATTTTTAATTTTTTAAATTCTTATTTATTTTGAGAGAGAATAAAAGAGAACAAGCAGGGAAGAGGGGCAGAGACAGAAGGAGAAAGAATCCTAAGCAGGATCCACTCTGTGAGTGCAGAGCCAGACATAGGGCTTGTTCTCACTTATGAACTGTGAGATCATGACCTGAGCTGGAATCAAGAGTCATATGCCTAACTGATTGAGCCACCCAAATACCCTAATTGTTATTTAAAAACAAAAAGATAAATAAAATGAACATTTAGTTATACTCACAGAGAGAAAACAGAAGATGTAACAGCACAAAAACAAAGGATCATGAGAGAATACTATGAACAATTATACACCAACAAATTGAACACCCCTGAGAAATGAATGAAATCCTAGGAACATACAACCTACCAAGACAGAGTCAAAGAAGTAAAAAGTCTGAACAGACTACTATTAAAGAGACTGAATCAGTAGTCAAAAATCTTCCAACAAACAAAGTCTAGGACCAGATGGCTTCACTGGTGAATTCTGGCTAACATTAAAAAATTTACTACCAATCCTTCTTAAGCCCCTCCAAAAAATAAGATGAGTTTGGAAGATTTCCTTCCTCTTTTATGTGACCAGCATCACCTTGATATCCTAACTAATCACACTACCAGAAAAACAAAACAAAACAAACCTCCAATCCAATATCCCTGATGAACATGTATGCAAAAAATCTCAACAAAATATTAGCAAACTGATTTCAGTAGCACATTAAAGGTATCATACACCCTAATTAAGTGGGATTTATTCCAAGAAGCAAGGATGCTTAAACCTCTACAAATCAATCAACGTGATACTCCATTAACAGAATGAAGGATTAATGTCACATGACCATCTCAAAAGATGCATAAAAAGCATTTTACAAAATTCAACATTCGTCCATGATAAAAATTCACAACATAATAAAGACTATATATGGCATGCCCACAGCTAATGTTATATTCAATGGTGAAAAGCTGAAAGTTTTTCTCAAAGATCAGAAGCAAGACAAAAATGCTCATTCTTGCCACTCTTATGCAATATAGTACTAAATGTCTTAGATCAACTTGGGGGGATAGGAGGTGAAGGCATCTGAATTGAGAAGGGAGCACGATTGTCTGTATTCACAGTTGATAAAACCCTCATGATCCACTAAAAACTAGTAGAACTGATAAATAAATCCAGTTAAGTTTTATTTATTTTTTTTTTAATTTTTGAAAAAGAGAGCATGAGCAGGGGGAAGGACAGAGCGAGACTCCCAAGCAGGCTCCATGTGGTCAGCACAGAGCTTGATGCGAGGCTCAGTCTCACGAACCATGAGATTAGGACTTGAGCTTAAACCAAGAGTTGGATTCTTAACCAACTGAGCTACCCAGACACTCCCCATCAAGGTTTAGTATACAAAGTGAATATTTAAAAAAAATCTACACACTAATAACCTATGAGAAAGAAAAAAATGAGAAAACAATCCCATTCATATTTGCATCAAATAGAATAAAATAATTAGGAATAAATTTTACCAAGGTTAGACTTGAACATTGAAAGCTATAAGACACTTATGAGAAGAATTGAACACACAAATAAGCAGAAAAACATTCCATGCTCATGAGTTGGAAGAATTGATATTGTTAAAATGTCTCTTCTACCCAAAGCAAAATACAAATTCAGTACAATCCCTATCAAATTTCCAATGGTATTTTTCACAGAAAGAATCCTAAAATTTGTAGGACCACAAAACACCCAAAGAGTCAAAGAAATTTTGAAAAACAACAAATCTGGAGGCATCACACTTCCTGATTTCAAATTAGAAGCTATAGTAATCAAAACAGTGTGGTATGGCCATAAAAACAGACACATAGAGCATAGAAGTTTTTCCATTTCTTTGTGTCTTCTTCAGTTTCCTTCATAAGCTTTCTATAGTTTTCAGCATACAAATCTTTTACATCTTTGGTTAGGTTTATTCATAGGTATTTTATGGTTCTTGGTGCAATTGTCAATGGGATCAGTTTCTTTATTTCTCTGTTGCTTATTGGTGTATAAAAATGCAACCGATTGCTGTACATTGATTTTGCACCCTGCAACTTTGCTGAATTCATGCATCAGTTCTAGCAGACTTTTGGTGGAGTCTGTTGGGTCTTCCATGTAGAGTATCATGTGGTCTGCGAATTGTGTTTTTTGTTTAGATTATAAAATTTTAAGCTATTATAGGGAAATTGGAAAACACTAAATGGTTTAAAGAAGAAATAAAAAATGTATGTGTAATTCTACCATTAAAAATTTAAAAACAAGGTGGGGGGGGGCGCGCCTGGGTGTCTCAGTTGGTTAAGCGTCTGACTGATCTGATGATCACTCTGTTCCCAAGTTTGAGCCCCTTGTCAGTCTCTGTGCTGAGACCGCAGAGCCTGGAGCCTGCATCAGATCCTGTGTCTCCCTCTAGCTCTGCCCCTCTCCCACTTGTGCTCTCTGTCTCAAAAATAAATATTAATTTTTTTAATCAAAAAAAGAAAGAAATGGTGTTGAGGCACCTGGGTGGCTCGGTCAATTGAACATCTGACTCTTGATTTCAGTTCAGGTCATGATCTCATGGTTTGTGAGGGCAAGCCCTGAGTCAGGCTCTGGGCTGACAGTACAGAGCACACTGAGATTCTCTCTCTTCCCCTCCCCTCCTCACGTGTTCACATGCTCACTCTCTCTCTCTCTCAAAATAAACAAACATTAAAAAAAATGGTGTTGGGGGATGCCTGGGTGGCTCAGCTGGTTAAACAGTCATGAGACTGAGTCCTGTGTTGGGCTCCATGCTCGGTGTGGAGCCTCTTAAGATTCTCTCTTCCTCTCCCTCTGCCCCTCCTCCCTCTCAAAAACAAAAACAAACAAAAAATCAAAATACAACAAAAAAGAAATGGTGCTAGGAAAACTGGGTAGACACAGACAAAAGAACCTGGACCACTATCTTACACCATACACAATAATGAACTCACAATAGATTTGACTTGACATTAATACTTGAAACCATAAACTCCTAGAAGAAAACATAACCAGACAAAACAGACCATGATGTTTTGCATATGACCACAACAGCAAAGATACAAGTGGAACTACATCAAACTGAAAAGCCTCTGCACAATAAAGAAACCATCAACGACAAAAAAGGCAGCCTACCACATGGGAGAAGTATTTGTAACCAGGTATCAAATAAGGGGTTTATATCTAAAATATATAAGAAACTCATATACATCTCAACAGCAAGAACACCACAAATAGATTAGAAAAATGTCTATTTACTTCTGCCCATTTAAACAATTTTTTTTTAGATATTTGCTTATTTTTGAGAGAGAGACAGAGCACAAGTGGGGGGAGGGCAGAGGGAAAAGGAGACATGGAATCTGAAGCAGGCTCTAGGCTCTGAGCTGTTGGCAAAGCCCCATGAAGGGCTTGATCTCACGAACTGTGAGATCATGACCTGAGCTGAAGTTGGACACTTAACTGACTGAGCCACCCAGGTGCCCCCCTCTGCCCATTTTTAAAGAACCCATATAGATGGCCAATAGTCAATATGTGATCTCACTTATATGTGGAATCTAAAAAGCATAAAAACAGGAGCGCCTAGGTGGCTCAGTCAGTTAAGCAACTGACTTAGGCTCAGGTCATGATCTCACATCATGAGTTAGAGCCCCACATTGGGCTCTCTGCTGTCAGCATGAAGCCCGCTTGGGATCCTCTGTCTCCCTCTCTCTGCCCTCCCCAGTTTGTGCTCTCTCTCTCAAAAATAAACAAACATTAAAAAAACCCATAAAAGCTAGCATCATAGATACCCAGGAACAGATTGATGGTTGCCAGTGGTAGGTGAAGGGAATCAAAACATACCTACTTCCAGTTTTAAGATACATAAGTCCTGGGTTATAACGTACAGCATGGTGATTATATTTAACAATACTTTGTTATATATTTGAAATTAGTTAAAGGCATTGATATCAAAAGTTCTCATAAGAAAACAATTTGTAACTTTATGTTGTGGTGAATGTTAACTTATTGTAGTAATTTATATATATAAGTCATTATGTTGTACACCTACCAATACAATATTATATGTCAAGAATATCTCAATAAAAAAAACTGATAATTTTCTCAGGCTTACTTTAACATCCAGTGAGTGTCCCAACACCATCATACATGAACTCCTTTATATTCATTCTGCTCTGGTATTTTCTGGTTCTGAAATGGAAGTTGAATATTTCATTTTGCCCTCTTTGATTCCTCATTATCTGCCCTAGGTTTTGCTACCTAATTTGGTAAATGTCTTGATAAATTATCTCATTGTATATGAATATCTGGAGGACTTAATACACAGATTCATATCAACAGTTTAGGATGCCTTAACAATGAAGCTCTACTGACCTTCATTAAATTCCATATACTAGGATAAAATTCTATTACATATATTCCCTAGAAATCAGAGAACAGTCTTAAAGTACTGGAATCTATTTATATTCAAGTTGTTCTACATGAAGCATAGCATCATAGTTTAAGAAAAAATTTTAAGACCAAAATAATTATTAAAAATACATTTTCCATGTAACCAGATTGACCTCATTGATACCTTCCCATTTCTGAACTCACCACAGTTACTGACCACTAAGAGGTTCAAAAAGGGAAATAGTCTCAAGGTTGACAAGCTAGAAGAACCTTCAAGTAACAGTTCTTATGGAGTATTGAAAGATATCCTACACTGGAGTTAGAAGTCTTCTTTAGGCCATAGCTATTCTGCCATTATTTTGAGAAGTATAACAGTTCTAAATTATCCCAAATGTATTGGGGATCTGAGATGGCATCTTGGTTTTCAGTAAGAGAGCCTAGGTGGCTTTTCATGGAACTGTGATTTCAGAGAAAACACGCTTTCAGTTAAATTTTTTTGAGGAGTAGTATTAGGAAAGCCTCTTTACCCCAGCGAAAGTCCGTAAGTCACCTCTTGGAACAATGTCTTCCTCCTGAGGAAAGAAATAACTTTGATTTTCAGTATTTCTGTCTACCATACGAGAGAGACTGCCTTTAACTTCCTATTTCCATGATCACCCAATCTGTTTTATTCATTCCTTTTATACACATGGGATGGTCCTCTATTGCTCGTTTCTAAGACATACCTTCAATACTTGCTGGTGACAGGGGAACATAGTTGGCTGAATAGCCCATTACAAAAGTTTGGATATGTTGTGGCATTCATGCCAAGGGCTACTGTCAGCCAATGAGTGTTCACAGTGGAAATATTTAAGCTGGGCAATCTCTGCATAACCTGAGTTGAGATTCCTTTAACTTCAGAGTTCCCTGGTGGTGACTGGCTTGATAATGCACTATTAGCTTCCTTTCCTTTCCTGTCTCATCTCACTATATTGGTATTTCCTGAAGATCACTACCCAAATAAACTACTTGTATCTGTGTCCTTGTCTCACTATCTGCTGCTGCTGAGGAAGGGTAAGCTAAGACAGCAGGCAACTGGAACCTGTTTGCCCCACTTTGGTATTGCCATGCCTTAATGTATGGATAACAGAAATACTATAGAAAGAACTTACCCGGCTTGGGATCAATATCCATTTCCATTTTTATATGTGAATACCCTGGTTCTATGAAAGTTCGTGTAAATAAAAAGCTAATAGAAGTGTCCAATGTAGTCATCATTTCTGCCTTATTCAGTATTTGGGGCCCTTCCAGTTACAGGAGCCAGGAGCCAGAGGTTGACCACTCTTGGCAAAGCTCAACATCAGAATTTCTCTTGCACAGTGACTGACTTAGGAAGCCAAAATCAGCCATTGGTCACCTGCATCTGAACCATTGCTTATTCTACCACCTCTATGTAATTCAGATTCAGGTATTTAAATAAAATAAGGGTCCAGGTTTTTTTACGTTTGATTTCCTGGTTTACTGGGTTTTGGTATAGGACTAAAAACTACTGTGTTTTCCTACTGCATGGTGTGTACACCCTGAGCAGCATTTCTACATTGCTGTCCTGGACCTTTGTGCTTTATGCTGAGGACTATCAGCTGTTTTTTTAATAGTGTCTTTGTCTGGTTTTGGTATTGGGGTAATGCTGGCCTCGTAGAAGATATTTAGTAGTTCTCCTTCCTCTTCCATTTGTTTTGGAATAGGTTGAGAAGAGTAGGTATTAACTCTTTCTTAAATGTTTGATACAATTCACCTGTGAAGTCATTTGGTCCTGGGTTTTTGTTTGCTGGGAGTTTTTTGATTACCAATTCAATTTAGTAGTAACAAGTCTGTTCAAATTTTCTTTTTCTTTCTGATTCAGTTTTGGAAGATTGTTTCTAGGATTTTTTTCCATTTATCCACATGTTGGTATTTAATATACCCTTATAATTACTTGTTTTCAGTGATGTCAATTTTTCTTCTCTTTTTTTTTTTTTTTTTTTATTTATTTGAACCCTCTCTTTTTTCTTGATTAGTCTGGCCAAGATTTCTGATGGACATAGATGTAAAAATCTTCAACAAAACATTAGTAAACCAAATTCAACAATACATTAGAAAAACCATGCACCATAATCAAATGGGATTTGTTTCAGGAATCCAAGGGTGGGTCCATATTCACAAATCAGGCTCATAACATAGATCAAATAAATGAGGGATAAAAACCACATGATCACCTCAATAGGTGTAGAAAAAGCATTTGACAAAGTGTAGCATTCATCCATGATAAAAACTCTCAACAAAATTATCTCTGTTAAACATAACTCATCATAATAAATACCTTATCTGAAAAACCCACAGCTATGATCATACTCAATGGTGATAAAGAGTTTTTCCTCTAGGATCAGGAACAAGATAAGGATGTCCACTCTCACCACTTTTATTCAACATAGTACTGGAAGTCCTAGCCATAGCAATCAGAAAAGAAAAATAAAAGGCATCCAAATTGGTAAAAAATAAATAAATAAATAAAATTAAACTTTCACTATATGCAGATGACATATACAGAAATCTTTGAATATTCCATCAAAAACTGACTAGAACTGATAAATGAGTTCAGTAAAGTCACAGGATACAAAATTAATAAATAGAAATATGTTTTATTTCTATACACCAATGAAGTTGCAGAAATAGAAATTAAGAAAACCCCATTTACACTTGTACCAAAAAAAAAAAATACCTAGAAACATACTTAACCAAGGAGGTAAAAGACCTGTACTCTAAAAACGATAAAACACTGATGAAAGAAATTGAAGATAACACAAATGGCAGGATAGTCCACATACCTGAAATGGAAGAACCAATACTGGTGAAATGTTCATACTACTCAAAGCAATCTACAGATTTAGTGCAACCCCTATCAAAATAACAACATTTTTCATGGAACTAGAACAAATAATCATAAAATTTATATGGAACCACAATATACCCTGAGTAGCCAAAGCAATCTTGAGAAAGAACAAAGCTGGAGTATCATGATTCCAGATTTCAAGATATACTACAAAGCTATAGTGATTAAAACAGTATGTTACTGGCACAAAATAGACACATAAATCAATAGAACAGAAGAGAGAGCCCAGAAATAAACCCACAATTCTATGATCATTTAATCTTCCACAAAGCAGGAAAGAATATCCAGTGGGAAAAAGAGTCTCCCCAAAAAATGGTGTTGGGAAAACTGGACAGCTACATGCAAAAGAATAAATTGGACCACTTTCTTACAACATACATAAATATACTTAGAGGTGAGAACTGAAACCATTAAGCTCCTAGAAGAAAACAGAGACAGTGATTTATCAGCTATATAAATATTTTTTTAGCTATGTCTCCTCAGCAAGGATAACAAAAGCAAAGTGAAACAATTGGGCTACATCAAAATAAAAAGCTTTTGTGCATTGAAGGAAACCATCAACAAACAAAAAACCCACTAAATGGGAGAAGATATTTGCAAATGATATATCTGATAAGGTGTTAATATCCAAAATATATGAAGAATGTATACAACACCAAAAAAAATGGTGTTTGAATCCTCTCTTTTTTCTTGATGAGTCTGGCCAAGATTAAAAAATGATTAAAAAATGGGCAGAGGACCTGAATACATATCTTTCCAAAGACATGCAGATAGCCACAGACCCATAAAAAGATGCTCAACATCACTAATAATAAAGGAAATAAATCAAAACCACAATGAGATATCACCTCAAACCTTTCAGAATGGCTAAAATAAAAAAAAAATACAAGAAATAAAAAAAAAGGGGGGGGGTTGTGGGGTGCGGCGGGGGGGGGGGGAAGGAGTCCTCCTACACTGTTGGTGGGAATGTAAATTGGTACAGCCACTATGGAAAATAGTATGGAGGTTTCTCAAAAAATTAAAACTAGGATTACCATATTATCCAGTAATTCTACCACTGGGTATTTACCCAAAGGAAAAAGAAACCAATTCAGAAAGATATATACACTCCTATGTTTGGTGTAGCATTATTTGCAACAGCCAAGATATGGCTATTCATATTAAAAGATGAATTAATAAAGAAGATGTTGTATACATACACAATTAAATATAACCCAGCCATAAAAAAGGAGGATATTTTGCTATTTGCAACAACATGGTTGGACCTAGAGGGCATAATGTTAAGTAAAATATGCCAGGCAGAGAAAGAAAAATACCCTATGATTTCACCCATACATAGAATTTAATAAACAAATGAACAAAGGAAAAAACAGAGACAAAAAAAAAGACTCTTCAATACATTTATCATAAGTACTGAGTAATGTACAGAACTGTTAAATCATCATATCGTACACTTCACACTAATATAACACTGTTAATTATACTTCAATAAAAAGGAAAGGAATTAACCTAAGTAACTCTGGAAAAAAATGTTTTGACTGGGAATGTAAAAACAAAGAAATAAAAATTATATAAAACAGTGAAAAAAATCTCAAGACAATTCAGATAACTTCAGTTAAGCTACCTAGTAATAGATTTTATCTCTTATTTTATAAAAATAAACTCAAACTCTACTTCTGTGGAGAGTGAAGACCACAGATAGAAACTAATGTTGAAGTCCAAAAAGAGATCTTGTTTTAAGCAGAATATTCTGGTATTCAGCTACGAAGCACACATTTTCCTTGCCTTTGTATATTCCTCCCCATCTGCCAGAGATGGGACTATCCCTCTGATGTTGTTCCATTGGGTTCCTTGAAAGAGCTCAGATTATACTTGGGTCATGCATTTTTTAAAATAACTGTCCTGTACAGTATGGCAACTAAGACCCAGAATTCATACTACATATCCAAAATCTCCAGGCCCCTTTCCCACCGAAGTCAACATTATTCCAAATGATAGATACAATTCTGCCAAAGCTAGATTTTTAAATTTACATTCATCTTCTCAAGCATTGCAGGATCTGGCTTATCCTTCTATTACACACCTTCTCCATATTGAATGGACTCCACATTTCCTTGCCTCTGAAACTGCTTTCACCATACCATAAACCTAAAGCATACAAACTTTTTTATCCCCTATTCTGATGCACTGGAATCACAGATTAAAAAGAAGAAAGAAGAGGGGCGCCTGGGTGGCTCAGTTGGTTGAGCGTCCGGCTTCGGCTCAGGTCATGATCTCACAGTCTGTGAGTTCGAGCCCCGCGTCGGGCTCTGTGCTGACAGCTCAGAGCCTGGAGCCTGCTTCAGATTCTGTGTCTCCCTCTCTCTCTGCCCCTCCCCCACTCATGCTCTGTCTCAGAAATAAATAAACATCAACAAAATTTAAAAAAAAAAGAAAGAAGAAAGAGAAGAAAGTTAAGAAGAGTCATTGATGACATTCAGTAGAATAAGGAAATGTTGGGACACATTCCTAATAGATAATATTCGTGCTTTTAGAGTCCCAGTAACTTACCATTGCAATATCTGTGGCACTTCAAAAACCACATGTCAGAGCAGAAGTAAACCATGGATGCTGGGTTCACAGATAAACTGTTCTAATCACAACACTTTCCAGTGAGGCCTAGGCCAGTGTGCAGTTTTATGCATGTATTCATGGGGCAGGGACCATCTATTCTATTAATAGGATCACTAAAAAAAAGCAAACAAACAAATCATAAGTATCAAACTCCAATGGACAGGAAAGTTTTGGATTCTTCTCTTGACTCTGGTATAGGGCCACTTTAGTCCTGTTGGGAGGAGTATATTACAGTCTATTAGAGTATTAAAGAGCTCATTTAGAAGGGCTTTGGAATAGACTTCCTTGTAATAAGAAATTCTAAGTGATAAGGTACATCCTCAATGCATTAATGTGGCTCTGGGAGAAGGATGATCTATTATCTGTAGAAGATTTCTAACAGAGGGGACAGGTGTCAAATATGAATTCAAGAAGAAGCTTTCTCCTTCAGGCAGATTATATGAATCAGAAGCATAACAGTTTGACCCCTGCTTGAAGAAGAAAAAAAAAACACATCAGCTCAGATAAATCTATCACTAAAAGACATTAATGCCACTTGATCTAGAAAAAAAAATAAAGGTGTCACATTCTTTGATGTCTTTGTAATGTGCCCACTTGGCTAGGTTGAAGTACATTTCCCACAATTCACCTTGTGTGTTTCTAGTTAGGGTGAGCCACAAAGGAGAATCTTGGAATATTTGGAGGGCTGAAGGGAAGCAGCAGCCATTGTGCAATTGACACATATTGTTACTGATCTGCTGACCTTTCTCTGTGGCATAAAGCAGCTGCTGAGCCTGCAACTGCTTTATGAGCTCCGAATAATCCTCAGCTTGTAAAGGTTGCCTATTTCCGGACCAGGAACTATGAGAAAATTACAGCGTCCCCATCTAGTGTGTGTCTGTGTAGATATCAAGTTAAGTGGGAACATTATTTGGCAGGAGTTTTTTGTCTGTAGGACTAGACGTAGAGTTTTCCTTTTCAGATTCCTTGTAGGAACAGAAAACATTTGACTGGAGAACACACTAAATGAATAGAACTCTAAGGGATATTACAGAAAAATTAAAAATAATTGAACTAAAGCTACGTACAGCTTGGAAGTGAAAACAAATCCCTAACAATTATATAGCATATCACTTGTTTTTAACATTAAAACTATCAAAACTAGGGGCGCCTGGGTGGCTCAGTCGGTTAAGCATCCGACATCGGCTCAGGTCACGATCTCGCGGTCCTTGAGTTCGAGCCCCGCGTCAGGCTCTCGGCTGATGGCTCAGAGCCTGGAGCCTGTTTCCGATTCTGTGTCTTCCTCTCTCTCTGCCCCTCCCCCGTTCATGCTCTGTCTCTCTCTGTCTCAAAAATAAATAAACGTTAAAAAAAATTAAAAAAAAAACTATCAAAACTAAATATTTCTTAGGTACATGTTGTACAACTGAGAGAAAGGACAGATGAAGATCATAGTATTATTTATGAAGGGAAAAGGCAGGAATATAGGAATTGGCAAGAACACATGTATATGTAAGAGTTACATATTACAATAAATATATAATTTATTGGAAATACCCTGGTTTGGGGATTGCTAATTTTGTACTTATGTATGAGTAACATCCAGTATGTTAAAGATGAAGAGTCTCAGGCTTGTTCTCACTACCATCCAAACAGGTCAACGGTCTTATCTCCCAGAACTACCATTAGCTTTGACTTGTCAACAATGAGCACATATAACATCTTTTAGCCCAACAATAAGCAGTCCAATTCTTCTTTTACCGAGATTTTTTGGGAGCCTTTCTCTGTCTTTCGATTGTTTCCTTTGTGCATGTTGCTGACCAGCATTTAATAATTTGAGCACCTGTCAAGCCTCTGGCCTCCAGTGTTGCCGCCATGCTTTGTAAGTACTGAACAGCCTCCAATGGTATGAACAGAGAGCTCACTGTATACTTGAACATAACAGTGGTAGAGCTGAGAAGTATTTGCACTGGTCTTAAAAATGACCACTTAATGACTTACATTAAATCACTTAGTGACAGTTTTAGCTTCATTCAAAACAAATGTGTGTCCTCTCAGGAATATAATAAGGCTTCGTGGAGATGCTGTCAGCCATGGAGCAAGTCACTGAACTCAGCAGATGGGGCAGTGTCTATTCCTTACACTAGGAGCTCCAGGCACTGATCTGTACCACACAGGGCCACAAATACCTTGATTCAATGATCTTCAAACCAGAAAAAATTCAGATGAGTTTATCCGAGATTAAACAGGTTTACCCCAAATTATAGTCCCGCTTCATCTCAAAATTTAAAACGGATCTTAAAACAAACATGGACACACAACATATAAAAAAAACTTACGTGATGTAGCAAAAGCAGTTCTGAGAGTAAAGTTTATAGCAATAATGGACTATCAATAAACAAGAAATATCTCAAATAAACAATGTAACTCTATATATAAAGGAACCTGAAAAAACAAACAACCCAAAGTTATATGAAAAGGAATTCATGTAGATTAGAGCAGAAATAAATACAAAACAAGACAATAGAAAAAGTAACAAACGTTCCAGTTAGTTCTTTGAAAAGATAAAATTGACAAGCCTTTAGCTAGACTAACCAAGGAAAAAGGAGAAGATCCAAATCAATAAAATTATACATTAAAAAGGAGAGATTACAAATGATATAAAAGAAATGAAAAATAATAAAAGGCTACTATGAAAAGAAACCTATATACAGAACATCAGGACAAGTGAGGAGAAATGGAAACATTCTTAAAATATACAACCTACTAAGACTGAATCAGGAAGAAATAGAAAGAACAGACTATTACTAATAAGGAGATAGAATCAGTAAACAAAAAGTCCCCCAGAGAGAAGCCTAGGACCAGATGGCTTCAGAGGTGAATTTTACCAAATATTTGCCAAATATTTTACCAAATGCCTATCCTTCTGAAACTCTTCCCCCAAAATAAAGGAGAGGTGGGGAGGTGGTAAAAATGCAGTGCTTTTAGAATGTGTTTCAGCTTTAGTGATCATCAACCTGAAATAGACTACTATATGCATAGGGTTTTATACACGAACCTCATGGTAACCACCAAACAAAAACCTATGTAGATATGCAAGCACAGGAACAATAAAATAAAGAGAAAGGAACCCAAACACAACACTACAGAAAGTCATCAAATTGCAAGGGAAGAGAGCAAGAGAAGAAAGGGAACAGAGAACTACAGAAACAACCAGAAAAAAAATAAGTACATATCTATCAAAAATTACTTTAATTATAAATGGATTAAATGCTCCAATTAAGGACATGTTAATGGCTAAAAAAACAAGCCCCAACTATATCTTGTCTATAACAGGCTCAGACCTAAAGAAAGACACATACAGACTGAAAGTGAAGAGATGGAAAAAGATATTCCACGCAAATGGAAATAAAAAGAAGCTAAGGTAGTAATGCTTAGATCATACACAAGAGATTTTAAAACAGACTATAACAAGAGGCAAAGAAGGGCATTATAGAATGACAGAGGGATCAATCCAACGGGATACAACAATTGTATCTATTGACCCAAGATTGAAGCACCTAAAAATATTAAGCAAATATTTGCAGACATAAAGGAAAAAAATTGGGAGTAATACAGTAATAGTAGGGTATTTAATATCTACTTACATTGATAGATAAATCATCTTGACAGAAATTTAACAAGGAAACCATAGCCTTAAATGATACATTAGACCAGATGGAATAAACAGATATATACAGAGCAATTCATTCCAAAAACACATCAGAATGTACATTCTTTTCAAGTGCACATGGAACATTCTCGAGGACAGATCACATAGTAGGCCGCAAAACAAGTGTGGGAAGATGGCAGAGCAAGTGGACCTTAAGCTCACCTTATCCCTTTGATACAACTAAACAACACTCATATCAGTGTAAATAACCCAGAAAGCGACCCAAAGACTGGCAGAACAAACTCCACAACTATATGTAGAGAAGAGGCCACACCAAGGAGGGTAGAAAGGGCAGAGATGCAGTGGGGAGCTAAACAGACCTGTGGGGCTCTCTGCAGGAGGGAGACATCCGTAGGTGTGGTGAGGGGAGAAAAATAGATTATCACACTGGGGAGCCTACATGGGGAAGATGAAACCCCCTAACATTTGACATTGAAAACCAATGGCAAATTGGGCAATGTCAATGGGGCAGAATTTCATTAGTTCTTATAACCAGTGGTACTTAAAATCTGGAATTTTAAAAATCAGGTGGCTCAGGTCTAGGAGAGTGGGGAGAGTGAGAAGAAAATGGGCGTCCCATCCTTAGAGAGACAGCATAACAAACAGCCCATGGAGATACAGCATAGAGAAAGCCGTTTGAAAAATACCAAGGTCACACAGGAGGTAGAATTGTTTACTCATCTCAGGGTGTGTCCTGGAGGGATGCAGACTGTTGGGGGAGTCCTCTAGGAACAAAGGAGCTGACAGGTGTCCTTTCCCTCCCTAGCCACCTAGCATAAACACAAGGCCATCTGTGGGAACCAGCACAGCTGGTGACGTCTACCACATAACTTGCTTACGCCAGCACATCACCTCCCTGTGCTTCAGCAGATCTAGCCTCTCCAGCCAGGCTTGCCTCAGTCCTAGCCCTGAACGTTCCCTCCCACAAAGGACCAGCATCAGGCAAACCTTGCTAACACCACTCCCCCCCCCCCCACCTGACACTTTTCAGATCCACTCTTTCCAGCCACACCAGCCTTGGTCCCCAGTGGCAGCACGTTACCTCCCCCAGAGGATCAGTGTGTAAATCTTGCAAATGCTACATATCCAGCCTGCGAGCACATTGCAGCTCCACACATCTCCGATATGTTCTTGGCCAGAGCCCACCCAAAGCAGTACCACAGGCCTGGCAGTGTGTAAGCAGCCGCGACGGACCAGCATCACTCCAAAGACCCTCCTGCCCCAAGGAGAGGGAAAGATAAACACACACACCAGTTAGACTGCAGCCCCAGCAGTGGGATTGGGGCACACAACTGGTCTGACTGCAGGCCCAACCCACCAAAGAGAGCTTCTCAGAGGACACCACAGGGAAAGTGCCCTGAAGTTTTGTGCTACTCCTTCTCACAAACACCACTTCTGACTCAATGCAAGCCCAAGGCAGCTCCAGATAGGTCTAACACCGAAGGTGCCAAACACTGTCCTCCACAGGCAAAGAGAACCACTGCAGATGACTGCACTAAAGGAAAAAGTGGCTCAGCCCCAACAGCAGGGTACAATGCCACACATGTAGGACACACTGCTGAAGCGCCAGGTTCTGGTGAATAGGGGACACCGTACTGTAGGGTACTACAGGACATCCTCTTAAGGCCACTCACTCCTTTCAAGACCAGTAGTTGTAGCTGATTTTCCTAACACAGAGAAACAGGCACAGATAGTTACACAAAATGAGGCAACAGAGGAATAGGTCCCAAATAAAAGAACAGGACAAAATCACAGAAAGAGACCTAAGTGAAATGGAGACAATATGCCTGATAGAGAATTTAAAATAATGATCATACCTTCCATAATTTGGCTATTGTTGATAATGCTTCTATAAACCTTGGAGTATATGTATTCTTTCAAGTCAGTAGGTTTGTATCCTTTGTGTAACTACGTGTAGTGCAATTGCTGGATCATAGGGTAGTTCTATTTGTAACTTTTTTTTTAATTTTATTTTTTATTTTTTAAAATTTACATCCAAATTAGTTAGCATATAGTGCAACAATGATTTCAGGAGTAGATTCCTTAATGCCCCTTACCCATTTAGCCCATCCCCCCCACCCCTCCAGTAACCCTCTGTTTGTTCTACATGTTTATTAGTCTCTTCTGTCTTGTCCCCCTCCCTGTTTTTATATTATTTTTGTTTCCCTTCCCTATGTTCATCTGTTTTGTCTCTTAAAGTCCTCATATGAGTGAAGTCATATGATTTTTGTCTTTCTCTGACTAATTTCACTTAGCATAATACCCTCCAGTTCCATCCACATAGTTGCAAATGGCAAGATTTCATTCTTTTTGATTGCCAAGTAATACTCCATTGTATATATATACCACATCTTCTTTATCCATTCATCCATCGATGGACATTTGGGCTCTTTCCATAGTTTGGCTAGCTATTGCACTATTAGGCATTTATCCACGGGATACAGGTGTGCTGTTTCGAAGGGACACATGCACCCCCCCATTTTTATAGCAGCACTATCAACAATAGTCTACTTGTAACTTTTTGAGGAAGCTCCATGCTCTTTTCCAGAGGGACTGCTCCAGTTTGCATTCCTACCAACACTGTAACAGGGTTCCCCTTTCTCCACATGCTCACCAACACCTGTTGCTTCCTGCCACCATTCTGACTGGTGTGAGGTGACAGCTCACTGTAGTGTTTTTTTTAATTCTTTCCAAGATTTTATTTAAATCCAAGTTAGTTAACATTTAATGTAGTATTTAGTTTGTTGTAAATACTATTTTGTCCAATATCAGCATTGCTACCTCAGCTTTCTTTTCACACCCATTTGCACAATAAGTGCTTCTCCATCTCTTCACTTTCAACCTGTGTGTGCCTTTAGGTGTGAAATGAGTCTCTTGGCAGCATATAGATGGGTCTTGTTCTGTTTTTATACATTCCATCACCCTATGTCTTTTGATTGGAGCATGTAGTTCACATGCATTCAAAGTAATTATTGATAGGTATGTATTTATTGCCATCTTGTTACTTGTTTTATGTTTGTTTTTGTTGTTCTTCTCCGTTTCTTCGTCCCTTGCTCTCTTCTCTCACATTTAGTTGGCTTTCTTTAGTGATATACTTGGGTTCCTTTCTGTTATTATTATTTTTTTGCACATCTATTACCGGTATGTGATTTGCGGTTACCATTAGGTTTGTATACAGCATCTTCTGCTTATAGCAGTCTATATTAAGTCGATAGTCACTTAGGTTGGCACTCATTCTTCATTCCTCTTTCCCCAACATTTTAAGTACTTGTTGTCATGCCTTACATCCTTTCATTTTGTGAGTCCCTTGACTGATTTCTACAGATGTACTTATTGTTTCTGCTTTTGTGTTTCCTACGTTTCTTACTTTTATGGTCTTTCCTTTCCACTTAGAGTCTCCCTTAACATTGATTGTAGGACTGGCTTAGTGGTCATAAATTCATTTAACTTTTGTTTGTCTGAGCAACTCTTTCTCTCTCCTTCTATTCTGAATAATGCTGGATACAGTGTTATTGGTGGCAGATTTCTTCCTTTTACACTTTGAATATATCATGCCACTCTCTTCTGGCCCGCAAAATTTCTGCTGAAAAATCAGCTGACAGCCTTATGGGGTTTCCGTTGTATCTAAGTGTTTTATTTTGCTGTTTTTAAAATTCTCCTTCTCACACTATTCTTTGCCATTTTAATTACTATGTGTCTTGTTATGGACTTTCTTGGTTTGATTTTGTTGGGGCATCTCTGTGCCTCCCTGATTGGGATTTCTGTTTTCTTCCTCCAGTTATTATTTCTTCAAATAAATTTTCTGCCCCATTTTCTCTCTCTTCTCCTACTGAGATCCCTACAGTATGAATGTTAGTATGCTTGATGGTATCACTGAGTTGCCTAAGTCTGCTCTTATTATGTGTAATTTTTTTTCTCTCATCTGCTCAGTTTGATTCCTATCTATTACTCTCCTCCGGGTGCTGATTCATTCTTTTGTTCGCTCTAGGCTACAATTTATTACAACTAGTATATTTTAATTTCATTTATTGTATTCTTTGTCTCTGATTGGTTCTTTTTTTTTCTCTTTGTTAAGGGTCTCATTGATGTCCTCCACTCTTTTCTCAAGTCCAGTGATTATCTTTAAGATCATTACTTTTTTCCAAGTTTTTATTTAAATTCTAGCTAGTTAACATGCAGTACAATATTAGTTTCAGTTGTAGAATTAAGTGATTCATCACTTACATATAACAGTCAGTGCTCATCACAACACATGCCCCCCTTAATACCCTTCACCTATTTAACCCATTCCCTGCCCATCTCCCCTCTAGTACACATCAGTTTGTTCTCTATAGTCTGTTTGCTGGTTTGCCTCTCCCTTTCCCCCCTCTGTGTTCATTTGTTTCTTTTTTTTTCAAGTTTTTATTTAAATTCCAGTTAGTTATCACACAGTGTAATATTTGTGTCAGGTTTATAATTTAGTGATTCACCACTTACATACAACACCCAGTGCACATCACAAAATGTGCCCTCCTTAATCCCCATCACCTATTCAACCCACCTTCCCACCTCTAGTAATCCTCTAGTAATCCTCAGTTTGTTCTCCATAGTTAAGAGTCTGTTTCTTGGCTTGCCTCTCTCTTTTTCCCTATATTCATTTGTTTTGTTTTTTTAATTCTACATATGAGTGAAATCATATGGTAATTTCTCTTTCTCTGACTGATTTATTTTGCTTACCATAATACTCTCTAGCTCCATCCACATTGTTGCAAATGGCAAGATTTCATTTTTTGTAAATGGCTGAGTACTTTTCCTGTGTGTGTGTGTGTGTGTGTGTGTGTGTGAGAGAGAGAGAGAGAGAGAGACAGAGACAGAGAGAGAGAGAGAGAGAGAGAGAGAGAGATCTTTATTATCCATTCATCAGTCAATGGACATTTAAGCTATACTCTGAAAACTATAAAAACACTGATGAAAGAAATTGAAGAGGGCACAAAAAAGGTAAAGACATTCCATGCTCATTGATTAATAGAATATTGTTAAAATGTCTATATTACCCAAAGCAATCTACACATTCAATGCAATACCTCTCAAAATACCCACAGTATTTTCCACCGAGCTAGAATAAATAATCCTAAAATTTGTATGGAACAACAAAAGACCCAGATAGCCAAAACAATCTTGAAAAAGAAAAGCAAAGCTTGAAGCATCACAATCCCAGATTTCAAATTACAGTACAAAGCTGTAGTGATCAGGATAGTTTGGTACTAGCACAGACACATAGATCAATGGAACAGAATAGAAAACCAAGAAATGAACCCACAACTATATGTGCAATTAATCTTTGACAAAGCAGGAAATCCCAATATCCCATGGAAAAAAGTCTCTTCAGCAAACGGTGTTAGGAAAACCGAACAGCAACATGCAAAAGAATGAAACTAGACTACTTTCTTAAACCATACACAAAACTAAATTCAAAGTGGATGAAAGACCTAAATGTGAGACCTGAAACAATTAAAATCCTAAGAAGAACACAGACAGTAACCTCTTTGACATCAGCCATCACAACTTCTTACTAGATATGTATCCTGAGGCAAGGAGGAAAAAAGCAAAAATAAACTTTTGGGACTTGATCAAAACAAAAATCTTTTGCACAGTGAAGGAAGCAATCAACTAAACTGAAATGCAGCCTACAAAATGGGAGATGTTTGCAAATGACATATCCAATGAAGGGTCACTATCCAAAATATATAAAGAACTTATAAAACTCAATACACAAAAAACAAATAATCCAGTTAAAAAATGGGCTGAAGACAGGAATACATGTTTTTCAAAAGCAGATATCCAGATGAACAACAACAGACATATAAAAGGGCTCAAATGTCCATCAAATGATGAGTGGGTAAAGAAGATATGTGTGTATGTGTGTATGTGCATACACACACACACACACACACATATATATACACACACATACATACACACATACATGGAATATTGTTCAACCAACAAAAATAATGAAATATTGCTATTTTCAATGACATGGATGGAACTAGAGTGTATCATGCTAAACAAAATAAATCAGTCAGAGAAAGACAAATACCATATGATTTCACTCATATGTGGAATTTAAAAAACAAAACAGATGAACATAGGGGAAAGGAAGGAAAAAGAAGATAAAAACAGAGAGGGAGGCAAGCCATAAGAGACTCTTAAATACAAAGGACAAACTAAGGGTTGGTGGAGGGGAGTAGGGTGGGGGATGAGCTAAATAGGTGATGGGCATTAAATTCTACCCTGAAACCAATATTACACTATGTGTTAACTAACTTGAAGTTAAATAAAATCTTGGAAGATATTTAAATGAAAAAAAAGTAAGAAATGAAAGAGGAAAAATAACACCGCAGAAATACAAATGATTGTAAGAGAGTATATTGGAAAATTATATGCCAACAAATTGGACAATTTAGAAGAAATGGATAAATTACTAGAAATATATAACCTACCCAATCTGAAGCAGAAATAGAAAATTGCTGATTACCAGCAATGGAATTAAATCAGTAATCAAAAAACTCCCCCTAAAAAAGTCCAGGACTAGGTAGCTTCACAGGTGAGTTCTACCAAACATGTAAAAAAAAATTAGTACATATTCTTTTTAAAATATTCCAAAAAAAGGAGAGGAAGACAAGTTTTCAAATTCATTCTATGAGTCCAGCATTACACTGACAGTAAAACCAGATGAAAACACTACAAAAAGCAGAGCACTCCAGGCCAATATATCTGATGAACATAGATGCAAAAATTCTCAAAAAAAAAAAATACTAGCAAACCAAATCCAACAATACATTAAAAAAATTATTCACCATGATTAAGTGGGATTTATTCTCAGGATACAAGGGTGGTTCAATATTTGCATGTGAATCAAGATGATAAAACACATCAATAAGACAAAGGATAAAAACAATATGATCATTTCCATAGATGCAGAAAATGTATTTGACAAAGTACAACATCCATTCATGATAAAAACCCTCAAGAAAGTAGGTTTAGAGGGAACATGCCTCAGCATAATAAAAGCCATATATGAAAAATCCATAGCTGAGGTCATCCTCAATGGGGAAAACCTGAGAGCATTTCCTCCATAGCCAAGAACAAGACAGGGATGTCCACTCTCACCACTCCTATTCAACAGAATACTTGAAGTCCTAGCCATAGCAATCACACAACAAAAAGAAATAAAAGGCATCCACATCACTAAGGAAGAAGTCAAATTTTACTGTTGGCAAATGACAGGATACTATGTATAGAAAACCTGAAAAACTCCACCAAAAAAAAAATTCTAGAACTGATAATTCAGTAAAACCACAAGATATGAAATCAGTATACAGAAATCTGTTCCATTTCTATACACCAACAATGAAGCAGCAGAAAGAGAAATTAAGGAATCTATTCCAGTTACAATTTCACCAAAAACCTTAAGATACCTAGGAATAAACCTAACCAAAGAGGTGAAAGACTTGTATTCTGAAAACTATGAAACACTGATGAAAGAAACTGAAGGGGACACAAACAAATGGAAAGATATTCCATGATTATGGATTAGAAGAATAAATATTTTTAAAATGCCTATACTACCCAAAGCAATCTATGCATTTAATACAATACCTCTCAAAACACCAACAACATTTTTTTCACAGAGCTAGAATAAACAATCCTAAAATTTGTATGGAACCACAAAAAAACCCTGAATATCCAAAGCAACCTTGAAACAGAAAAGCAAACTGGAGGCATAATTCCAGACAACAAGTTATATTAGAGAGCTGTGGTGAGCAAAACAGTATGGTACTGGCACAAAAATAGACACACATGTGAATAGAATGGAATAGAAAGCCCAAAAATGAACCCACAACTATATGGCCACTTAATCTTCAACAAATTAGGAAAGAATATCCAGTGGAAAAAGGTTTCTTCAAAAAATGGTGTTGGGAAAACTGGACAGCAACATGCAAAAGAATGAAACTGGACTTTCTTACACCATATGCGAAACTAAATTCAAAATTGATTAAAGGCCTAAACTGATACTTGAAACCATTAAAATCCTAGAGGAGAATACAGGCTGTAACTTCTTCAACATCAGCAGTAGCAACTTTTTTCTAGATATGTCTCCTGAGTTAAAAGAAACAAAAGCAAAAATGAAATTATCTTTGGATTGTTAAAACGATTACAAGAAGAAAATTATAAGAATATACAGTGTTGTATGTGGCAAAAAGATGTCTTTAGTCAGTATTAGATTTAATCTCATAGAATCAGTAATTTGAGGTGCCTTAGGCATATCCACATTGGGGCTGGCATGTGAGAGGTACTCATGTTAGAACTGAATTTCCAGAAATTACTTCACCCAGAATGTTACCTCCTCCCCTCAAAAAGAATGATACTATCATTCAGGGATAGGGAGCAAGAGAGAATATGCACGTGTGTGTTTGTATGAATGCTCATTCATCTCTTGGCTAATCAGTTCTATACAGATGGCATAGACATTGGCTCAAATGCTGACCAGCATTCAAGTTCCATATACCTACTCTGGATGAGTTTATCATATTATAAATTTCTCTCAAAGCTAGAGATCTATGTAATCCATAATATAGTGTCATGTAACAGGAAAAATCATCTTTAACCAGTCTTTCTGTTCACTATTTTATGATACCTGCTGATCAGATATAAAAGGAAAAGCCTTTTATTGCAAAATAATCAGAGGTACTCTATATATCTACTACCAGGATGACAGCCAAATTAGCATACAACACCTTCCTCTCCATCCAAATTAGTTTCTTCACTGCAAATAGACTTAACTTTTAAAATATACCATTTCCTTCCACCATGCTACCTCCACTATGGCTACTGACCAGTGGCTAAGATATGACAACATATGGAGAGAGCTAAAAAGTAAGCTTCAGGGGGCACCTGAGTGGCTCAGTTGGCTAAGCATCCTACTCTTGATTTCAGCTTAGGTCATGATCTCATGGTTTGTGAGTTCGACCTCCACATTGGTTTTTACATATGATGTGAGGTAGGGATCCAACTTCATTCTTTTGCATGAGTTGTCTCAGCACCCTTTGTTAAGGACATTTTTCCCCATTGAAGAGTCTGGCACAATTGTCAAAAATCAATTGACCTTGGATGTATGAATTTATTTCTGGACTCTAAATTTTATTCCATTTATCTCTATGTCTATTCTTATGCCAATATGAGCCTTGATTACTATAGCTTAGTAGTAAGGTTTGACATCACAAAGTGTGAGTCCTCCAAAATGTTTTTAATTTTTCAAGGTTTTTTTTTTTTAATTTAAGATCCTTTGCAATTCCATAAGAAGGATAGGCTTTTCCATTTGTGCAATATTTGCTCACTGAGATTTTGAAATGGATTGTATTAAATATACAGATCAGTTAGGGTAGTACTGCTGTTGTAGCAATGTTAAGTTTTGCAATCTATAAACATGGGGTATCTATCTCTTTTGGTCTTTTAAAATTCGTTTTACAATGCTTTGTTTTTAGTGTACAGGTCTGGTTCCTCTTTGGTTAAATCTATTTTTATCTATTGTATTCTTTTTGATGCTATATTACCTTTGGTACTATTATAAATGAGACTGTTTTCTTTATTGCAAATTTGGATAGTTCCTTGCTAGTGCATAAAAATACAACTGGTTTTTGTGTGTTGATCTCGTATCTGTAACTTCACTAAATTTGTTTATTAAGTCTACTAGTTTTGGAGGGATGCTTTAGGATTGTCTATATATAGGATCATGCTATCTGTGAATAAAGATAGCTTTGCTTCTTCCTTTCTAATTTGGATGCCTTTTATATGTGTTTCTTGCCTAAATGTTCTGAACAGAGACAACTCCCAGTACACTTATGAAAAGAAGTAACAAAATTGGGGATCCTTGTCTTATTCCTGATCTCATGGGAAAAGCTTTCAGTCTTTCACAACTGAGTATAATGTTATTAAGGTTATGTAATTTTCATAAATGCCCTTCAAAAATGTTGAAAAAGTTTCCATATATTCTCAGTTTGTTGAGCATTTTATCATGAATGGGTGTTAGATTTTAAGTGCTTTGTCTACATCAATTAAGATGATAACATATGGTTTCCCCCACTGCTTTGATTTTCATACATTGAGACATTCTTACAATCCCAGGAATAATGCTACTTGGTCCTGATGTATAATCCTTTTAATATGCAACTATATTTGGCTTGCTAGTATTTTATTGATAATATTTACATTTATATTTATAAGAGATATTGGGCTATAGGGTTTTTTTTTCTTTAGGATATCTTTATCTGACTTTAGTATCAGATTATGCTGGCTTCATAGAATAAGTAGTCTCTTCTGTTATAATTAGTGGAAAAGTTTAAAAAAGATTGGTGGTAATTTTTAAATGTTTGGCAGAATTCACCAGTGACAAATATAAATTTCACTCTGAATACTTCTTTAGTAACATCTCTTAAAGTTTGGTACATTGTGGTAATTCTTTTTCATCTGTTTCAAAATATTTTCTAATTTCACTTGTGATATCTTCATTAGTCCATTGATTATTCAGGAGACTGTTGTTTAATTTCCACATATATGTAAAATTTCCCATTTTCTGCTAGAGATTTCTAGTTTTTTATTCCACTGAAGTCAAAGAAGATACTTTTTATTATTTAAGTATTTAAATATTAGAGTGATGTCAGCAAGATAGTGGAATAGGCGGCTGTAGCCATTGTCTAAAACAAAAACATCAATTGAACAATCATTTATAGATGAAAATACCTTCATGAGAGCTCTGGAATCCAGATGAGAGGTTATGGCACCCTAGTGGAGCACCGAAATGAGATATATGCATTGAAAAGTTTAAGAAGAACACTCACATTTCCAACATCACCTATCCCCCAAGCCAGAACAGCATAGCACTGAGAGAGCTCCCCCCAGTCCACAAGTTCTTCCATGGTGGAAAGAGTAAAGTGAACATCTGACTTCCTAAGCTTTTCAGGGTCTAATTGAGAGGACTGTTTCTGTCATGCCTCATTCAGAGCACTTAAGAAACTGACTAGATAACCTGAGGGCAGCCATAAAAGGGGAAAGGTGATGGGGGCTCTGAACAATTAGCACATGGATCTCAACAGCTGACCTTTGATCCACTGGCAGCAAATCCACATGCCTATGGACCCTGGCACTGGTTTCACGTGCCCACAGACCCTGGCACCAGGAATGTCCGCTTATGGACACTAGTACTTGGCCTGCTCAGACAGGGCCCCCTGTGGACCCTGCCAGCCAGTCCACCTGTGGACTCTACCAACCAGCCAGCACAGAATTTCTGGCTTAGCTAACCAATGAAGAGCTCTCCTTGAGAAAGCCAGTCTGTAGAGACTGGAAGATATGACTGCTTATTCAAATGTGCAGATAACAGTGTAAGGCTACAGGATCAGGAAGAATTAGGAAAATATGATCCCACCAAAGGAATAAAAAAAACCTCTAATAAGTGACCCTAAAGAAATGTGAATCTATGAAATACCTGAAAAAGATTAAAAAATCATTATTTTTTAAAAATTCATTGAGTTATGAGAGAATATAGGTAAGCAACTAAGTCAAATCAAGGAGTCAATGGAACAAAACGTAAGTTTAAAAAAGATATAGAAACCATAAAAAGAATCAAACAGAAATTCTATACCTAAAGAATACAATGACTGATCTAAAAATATGCAAAACAAACAAGGAAACAAACAAGAGAGAGCTTCAATAACAAACTCAACCAAGCAGAAAAACGAATCAGCAAACTTGAATACACGTTCTTTGAAATTATCCAGCCAGAAAAACAAAAAGATAAAAGAATGAAAAGAGTGGAGAAAGCCTGAAGAACTTCTGGAATACCATTAAGTACTGGGAGACCAATGAAGTGAGAGACAGAAAGGGGTAGAAATCTTATTCTAAAAAATAATAACCGAAGGATTCCCAATTCCGGGGAGCAAAATGGTCATATAGATTTGTAAAGCCTAAAAAAATCAGAACAGATAGAACCTAAAGAGGTCTTCACTGAGATGCATTATAATTGTCAAAAGGCAAAGACAGAATTTTAAAGCATAAAGAAAAACATAACTCATCACATACAAGCCCTCCCATTACACATAAGCAGATTTCTCAGGAGAAACCTTGTAGGCCAAGAAAGACTAGAATTATATATTCAAAGTGCTCAACAACAACAAGAACACTGACAACCAAGAATACTATACTTGTAAAAGCTGTCCTTTAGAAATGAAAGAGATACTCCCAAGACAAAGACTGAGGGAGTTCCTAATCACTAGACCTGCCTTACAAAAGTGCTAAATGGAGTTTTTCAAGTTGAAACAAAAGGATGTTAAACAACAACACAAAAGCATATGAAAATATAAATGTCACCAGTAAGGATAAAAATGTAGACAAATACAGAATAATATAATGCAGTAATGATGGTGCATAAATCACTTTTAACCCTAGTTTTAAAAGATTTTTTTAACTATAAGAATAACTAAAACCACAAAATGTGTTATAGATACATAATCTAAAAAGAAGTAAATTATGACATTAATAAGAAAAAAAGACTGTGTGGGGGAAATAAAAGTGTAAAGTTCTTGTTTGTAACTGATGTTAAGTTGTTCTTAGTTTAAAAGAGACTATTAGATCTGTAAGAAGTTTTATGTAAGTCTCATGATAACCACAAAAGAAAAAACATAGTTGGTACATAAAGATAAATGCAGAAGATCAAAGTATATCACTTCAAAAATAATTGTCAAATCATACAAAAATATAGCAAGAGAAGAAGAGAGGAACAAATGAACTGCAAAACAGACAAAACAAAAATGGCAATTGCAAATCCTTACTTGTCAATAATTACTTTACATGTAAGTACATTAAACTCACCAATCAAATGGCATAGAGTGGATAAATGAATTTAAAAGAACCAAATACATATTATCTACAAATGACACACTTTAGATTTTAGGACAATTTGAAAGGGGTAGAAAAAGATATTTTATGCAAATGGTGACTGAGAGAGAACAAGAATAGCTATATTTCTATCAGACAAAAACAGACTTTAAATAGATAACTATTATAAGAGAAAAAGGGTCATTACATAATGATAAAAGTGCCAATTCACCAGGAAGATACAACAATTATACATATATATACACCTAGCCTTGGAGTGCCTACCACATAAAGTAAACATTGACAGGGCTGAAAGGAAAAATAAAATGATAGCATAAGTCTTCAATACCCTATTTTGAATAACCCAAATAGAAAATCAAAAAGAAAACCACAGACTTGAACAATACTACAGACCAAACGGACCTAATAGGCATATACAGCACATTCCACCTAACAGCAGCAGAATACATATTTTTCTCAAGTGTACATGGAACATTCTTTAGGATAGATCACATGCTAGGTGATTAGGTCACAGAACAAATCTTAATAAATTTAAGAAGACTGGAATCATCCCAAGTATCTCATCCAACCACACGGAATAAAATTATAACCCAGTAACAGAAGGAAAACAGAAAACTTAACAAATACATGGAAACTAAACACATTCTTTCTAGGTCCAAGAAGAAATCATAAGGAAAAATTTAAAAATATATATCTTGAGACCAAGGAAAATGAAACATAACAAAACTTATGTATGCAGTTAAAGCATGAGTAAAAGGGAAGTTTATAGAAATAAATGCCAACATTAAAATGAAAGATCTCAAACAATCTAAATTTACGCCTCAATAAATCAGTATAAGAACAAACTAAGTCTAATATTAGAAGAAACTAATAAATATTACAGCAGAAATAAGTTGGATAAAGATTACAGCAGAAATAAATTGAATTCTAGAAAAGTAGAAAAACTGATGAAATTAAGAGGTTTTTTTTTTAAAACAAAGTTGATAGATCCTTAGCTAGATTAAGAAAAAATGAGAAAAGAGTCCAATAAAATCAGGAATGGAAAAGGAGACATTACAACCAATGCCATGGATATAAATTTAAAAAATTCATGAGAGAATATTGTGAATAATATGTACTAACAAATTGTCAATTCTAGAAAATTATAACCTAAAAATGAACAAAATTAATAGAAAACCTGAAGAGACCAATAACAAGTATATTGAGTCAGCAATCAAAAACTCCCAAAAAAGAAAGCCCAGGACCAAATGGCTTTACTCATGAATTCTACCAAATACGTAAAAAGAATTAATATTCTTTAAATTTTTCCAAACAGAAGAGGAAACACTTCCAAGTTCATTTTATGTAGCCACTATGACCATGATACCCACCAAAAGACACCACAAGAAAAGAAAACTACAGGCTAATTTCCTTGATAAACTTGGATGCAAAAATCCTAAACCAAATATTAGCAAACCAGATTCAACAGCAAATTAAAAGGATTATGCACCAGAATCAAGTGGGACTTATCCCTGGGATGCATGAATAATTCAATATACACAAATTAATGTTCTAAACTACATTAACAAAATGAAGGGTAGAAATTACATGATCATCTTAATAGATGTAGAAAAGCATTTCACAAAAGTAAACATCCTTTCATGATAAAAATTCTCAACAAGTTAGGTATGGAAACAACTAACTTCAACACAATAAAGTACATGTATGACAAGCCCACAGCTAACAGTATAGCCTATGATGAAGAACTGAAAACTTTTGTTTACATTTAAATTTCAGTTCATTAACATACAGTATAATATTAGTTTCAGGTGTACAATTTAGTGATTCAACACTTACATAAAACACCTGGTGCTCATCCCAAGTGTACTCCTTAATCTCCATCACCTATTTAACGCATCCCCCCAAACATTTTACTTAAGATATAAAAAAGGCAAGGATGCACACTTTCACCACTTGTATTTAACATAGCACTGGAAGTCTTAGAGAAATTAGGCAAGGAAAAGGAATTTAAAAGCATCTAAATTGTAGAGGAAAAAATTATCTATTGGCAGATGACAAAATCTTATATGTAGAAAACCTAAAGACTCCACAAGTAATCTTGCTAGAATAAATGAATTCAGTAAAGTTGCAGAATACAAAATCAACATAAGAAAATAGTTGTATTTCTATATATTAACAATAAATTATTTGAAAAGGAAATTCCATTCACAACAGCATCAATCAATCCATCCATCCATCCAAACTAACACTTAGGAATAAACTTAACCTATGATGTGAAAAACTTCTGTGCTTAAAACTATAAAGTACTGATAAAGGAAATGAAAGCAGACATAAGTGGAAATAAATTCCATGTTCATGTATTAGAACAATATTGTTAAATGTCCATACTATGCAAAGAAATCTACAGACTTAATGCAATCTCCGTCAAAATTCCGATTGCATTTTTTTTATAGAAATGGCAAAAACAATCCTAAAGTTCATATAGAACTACAAAAGACCCTGAATAGCCTAAATAATTTTGATCAAGAACAATAAAGCTGTATGCATTACATTTCGAGCTTTTAAATTTTCTTATAGAGTTCCTATAATAAAAACAATATGGTACTAGCATAAAAACAGAGATATATACCAATGCAACAGAAAAGGGAGCCCAGAAATAAACCCACACACATACTCTCAATTGATTTTGACAAGAGTGCTATGATACTCTGACTTCTAAGAAATACGTATTTGGTCTTCATCCCAATTTCTGGCACAGAGTTCCCCAAACCCTTGGAATTTCTAGTGTTGACTGTGATAAAAGTGTCCTTCTTATGTTAATGAGGTGATTTTTGAAAAGCACCTAAGGAAAGAGGCTGATGGATGGTGGAGCAAAACATGTGATTAGAGGGTTGGAACTTTCAGCCTCCCCCCCACTAGCCTTGACCTCCAGGGAATAGAGACAGGCTGGAGATGGAGTTCAATCACCAATGGTCAATGATATAATGAGCTATGGCTATGTAATGAAGCCTTTAGAAAAATCCAGAAGGATGGGGTTCAGAGAGTTTCCAGGTTAGTGAAAACACAGAAGTGCTAGAAGTGAGGTGTGCTTGGAGAGGGCATAGAAACTCCTTTCCTCACACCTTGCCCTATGCATCTCTTCCATCTGGCTTTTCCTGACTTACATCCTTTTATAATAAACTGGGGATCTAGTAAGTCATTCTGTGAGTCACTCTAGCAAATACATCAAACCTGAGGAGGAGGTCAGTGAGAACTTTTGTTTTATAGCCAGTTGGTCAGAAATACAGGTAATAACCTGTACATGCAACTTGTGTCTGAAGTGGGGAGGGGGACGGCCCTGTAGGACCGAACCCTATTATCTCATGCTATCTCTGGGTAGATACTGTAAAAATTGAGTTGAATTATTGGACACCCTACTGCCTAAGAGTTGCTTGGTATTGTGGGAAGCCACACCATGACCAATACACATGCATTGGAAGTGGGTCCAGAAACCCAAAAGAGGTGCCAAGAATACAAATGGGGGAAAGGACAATCTCTTCAATACATGGTGATGAGAAAATTGGATATCCAATGCAAAAGAACGAAGGTAGACCTTTACCTTCCTCCATACACAAAAATCAACACAAAACTTCAATCAAAAACTTCAATGTAAGACCTGAAACCAGAGAATTCTGAAAACTGGGAAACAGCTTGGCACTGGTCTTTGCAATGATTTTTTTTGATATGGCACCAAAAGCCCAGGCAACAAAAACAAAAATAAACAAGTGACGTTACTTTAAAACTGATAAACAGCAAAGAAAAACAACAGATGAAAAGGTAACCTATAGAATGAGAGAAAAATATTCACAGACCATATATTTGATAAAGGTTAGCACCCAAAATATATAAGGAAATCCTACAACTCATTAGCCAAGAATATCTGATTTTGAAATGGGCAAAAGATCTCAAAAGATGTTTCTCCAAGGGAGACAAACAAATGTCCAACAGGTATATGAAATGGCATTCTCCATTGTTAATCATCAGGGAAATATAAATCAAAATGATGAGATATCACTTCCTACCTGTTAAGATGGCTATTAAAACAACAGAAGTTAAGTGCTGGTGAGGATGAGAAAAGGGAACCTTAGTACATTGTGGGAATGTAAGTTGGTGCAGCCACTATGCAAAACATTATGGAGCTTCTTCAAAAAATTAAAACTAAAACTATCATATTATCCAGTAACCTCTCTCCTGGGTATATAGGCAAAGGAACTGAAATCAGGATTTTGAAGACATATCTGCACCCCCGTGATTATTGTAGCATCATTTACAATAGGCAAGACACAGAAAAAAACTAAATGTTCATTGACAAATGAATGGATAAAAAATATATGTTATGTTCATGCAATGCAATGTTATTCAGCCTTTAAGAATATAGAATTCTACCTTTTTCAAAGCATGAATAAACCTGGAGGACATTATGCTAAGTGTATAGTAGGCCAGACATGGAAAGACATGACACCACTTATATAAGAAATCTAAAATAATTGAACTCTTAGGAGCAGAGAGTCGAAATGTGGTTTCCAGGGGATTGAGGGATGGGGAAATAAATATTAGTCATAAGGTACAAAGTTACAGTTATACAAGAATCGTAAGTCCTAGAGATCTACTGCATAGCGTAGAGAATGTAGTTAACAATACTGTATTGTGTACTTAAATTTTTTCTAAGAAGTTAGATTTTATGTTTTATTGCAAAATAATAAGAAAAAAAGAAGGCTGGAAGAAACTTTTTGATGTGATGGATATGTTATGGCAGCAAGTATAGTGATGGTTTCACAGGTGTATACTTACCTCCAAACTCGCCAAGTTATATACATTAATCATGCACAGCTTTTGATATGTCAATCATACCTGAATAATATGGCTTAAATCTATCGGAACTAATTTTGTGGCCTAACGTATATGGCCCTTTGAAGTTCTTTAATTAGAAGAAGGCTGGTTTCTTAAACAGGGGAGGGATAATTTCCCTAGCAAAGAAGTTTTAGGGGGATTTAGGGAAGCCAAAGCACTCAGCCTGCTCTGTCTAACCAAATGATCACATATCAAGCCTCAAGATTCCTATTCCAACCATTTCCTTGTTATTGATTTGACAAAGTTATGTGACTCTCTATTCAATATAATTGGGTATTGTGTGTGATGCTCAACCATGTTTTCCCTGAGGCTACATAAGACAATGGATTCCATTATAGGCTCTAGAGAAACTTTCTAAGAGTTTTCACTGCACTTTCAGTTAAAATCAAGCCTCATGCCTATTGTTTTTTAATAAATTTTCCAACACATTTAGAATCTTCATACTTACAATTATCCCATTGTAATCAACTGGTTATAGTAATTCCTAACTCATTTTCTCGACATTCCATCACATACACTTATGAATAATGCTTTCAGGAATTGTGATGCCACTGAATGCTGCACATCACCAGGGTCCCACTGTCTTCCTGGAAGGTTATCTATGCCTCATTAAACTGAGCAACGCAATCCCAATATCCCAGTTGAAGGTGTATTTGCTAAAGCCATTTCTGGTATTGAACTCTAGACCAGTAAAATTTTTAAGTTGGAAATAGAAGGCAGTCTCTGAAGAGATTCTGAAGACAACTTACAGAGAGGGCTACAAGACAACGTATCTAATTGAATCAAAAAAGAATGTTGATACCCACAGGCGAGCAAGTTCAGGAAAAAATTATCCCTAGAACTGTATATACCAGAGTAATGTCATCCAATCTTGCTGAGAGCTGGAGGCATAAAGGAGAGACTTGTTAACCCACTCAGACTGTTGAAACCTAATACTTATTAATGGGCTTGAGATGATGGATTGAAGGTAAATCAGTTTTTGAGGACAAGTATTACTGTGCAAAGGACCTATCCTATCCATGAAAGTATGTACATCGGCAGGACATTTACAGCTTCATCTGATATGGAAAAGATTCAGGAGAAATGGGGGCTCTTTGGTTTGTTTACTTAAATACCACATGCCACCTCTCATGTTTCTATTGTTTCCATCTTTGTGGGCTGCCTCGAACATAAAAAAACTGTCTCTTGTGTATCCAGTCCCTTTTGTAGCTCCATCGTGCTTACTAGGAAATTCTGAAACTGCTTTTGGCCAAGGTGACTATGGAGCAGGAGACAAAAAAAATATGTAGTCCATGTAGCTCAACACACCCCGAGTTTATAGTTGGATCATAAGAGCATATTTTTCTTTTAAAAAACTTTTAAGTTAGCAATAAACAGCAAACTCCACAATCCTTATTACAATCACCTTTGTTTTTCAAATGATAGGTTTGTTGTTGCTTTCTATGTTTTCCGTATATCCCCCTTATCCACTATCAATGAGAATCAAAGTATTAAAATGCCATAACTTAACAAGAATTGTTATGGACCCATTTCTCTAGGCAATGAGGTCTTTATCAGTGACTATAAAGTGATCCAGAGTATGAATCCATTCCTGATGGTCTGCTTTCTAGTACAAGTTCTGGTATCAATTGCTTTAGTATGGGCAACTCTCAAAAGTATGGACTAAAACAAGGACTTATATACAATTATTTGAGAGGTGACATAAGAATGGAATATTGAGCGACCAGAAAGTGTTGAGGAACAGCCAATGTAAAAATATTTTTTTAAGATGATCACTAGGAGCAATGAAGGGTTTGACTCAACCAGGATCTTCTGAGAATCATATAGGATACCCTCATGCATAGTTTCAATGTCGAAGGCCAGGACATCAATCCACTGGTTTCCATCACTAAGTTGTTAATAGTTTTTCCCAAGGACGTTAACTGTGCACTTCTGTTATAATTATGTGGGTATCCAACAAGGTTGCCTGACATTACAAGGCCCAGGTAAATGCACGGTGGATGCATGGTGGATGTTATGTGCTCTCAGCAAGATAGGAGTGTGGATTTCCATGGACTGTCCACCACACCTGAAATCAAATGAGACAGCCAAGAGGAATCAGGCTTATCTGCAAAGATAGATACCTGATCAGACAAAGCCAACATGAATGATGAAGTGATGAAGGAATTTCTCACATCTGTTAAAAGCCTAGAACTATCATGCACATATCTATAAGGGGGATTTTTCCTCCAAGGCCTCTTAAAAGCAATGTTGTCTTTGAATCTATGGATGAATCTTTTTATGCTGATGTAGTTTAAGCTGGGGGATAAGGGATGTCATGCATGACACAGAGGCTCCAATCTATTAAGATGAATAAGTGAAATATGTTTAAACAGGTCTTAATTTATTAAATGTAAACATTTAATTAAAGTGCCATTTATTTTGTTCATAGGGTGGTTGCAGGATTGAGAAAAATCAATTCACAGCTGTTCACTGGCAGTGAGAACTAGAAATGATAGCCAAGCTTGTTTTCTAATGACCTTTGTCTTTAAAGTGGTCAGTTATCTCTGACTATATTATCTCACCTAGCAACAAAAGCTCAAATATGTATTAAAGCCCCTTCATGAATTATGGTAAAGATCAAAATCCTCCAGGATGAGGGGTCTGGGCTAGGGATTGGAACAGGTTGTTTCATAAATAAGTTTACCTTTGACTAGTCAATAGGAAGCTTTTCGATTATTTCTGTAGTTGAACTCCAGTAATAACAAATCATCTCCTAAACCCTGCTCATGGTCCTTGCTTGACTGGAGTACTGTAGCAAGAGGTGATATGCAAGAGGTGACTACCATTCTTTCCTATATTTGATATCACAAACATTTGGAGAGATAATCTTTGTCTTGTCATCTATTTTTTCTTAACCTCAAAAGACTTAAAGTTTCAATGTACTTAATGTAAATACTCTTATTGGAAAATCTTCAAACCAAGTTTTTGGTTCTGCAACTAACCCAGATCTTGGGCCACTTGCTTAATTTCCTTAAGCTGCTTCACTACATCCCATTTGCTTTCATTCAACTAATCTAGAAGGTGCTGATTTTTGAGAGGTTCAAATAAAGGCATGGTGTATATCACCTGGGAGTTAGTAAAAATAATATAGTTTGAAGTAATTTGATATTACTCCAGAAAGCTTTACCTGAGGGGTTCCTGGGTGACTCTCTTGGTTAAGCATCCAAGTTTGGCTCAGGTCATGATCCCACAGCTTGTGAGTTTGAGCCCCGCATCGGACTCAGTACTGACAGCTCAGAGCCTGGAGCCTGTTTTGGATCTGTGTCTCCATCTCTGTCTCTCTCTCAAAAATAAATAAACATTAAAAATTTTAAAAAGAAAAAAAAAAAAAGAAAGCTTTACCTGAGCTGGAGTGGGGAGTGGCTTTGTTCAAGCTAAAGAACTATAGCCTGCCATCTGATTCACATAGGCTGTAGGAAGCTCTTGGCTTTTGTTCCCTGGCAGAGTAGACAGACTGACCCTGAGTTCTGTCATCTAAGAAGGATACATCTAGAAGTCCTCTGTGAGTTTCTTGATGAGATAAGGATTTTCTTCTCATGAGATTTCAGGGGAGGTAGGAAGTTCATTCCACACCTATTTTATGTGAGCCAACTCAGGCTGGGAGAATGTAATAAGACCAGCTAAAGTATTGCACTAGCCTGTCTTGGAGTCTGAAAAAGAGCTTGACTCTTCCCACCCCAGTGGAGCCCCTGGTGCCTTAGTTTTTAAATGGTCTCCTGTCTCGGTCAGGATTTGATCAGAGAAGCAGAGTTGCTATAAGTGATATAGAAGAAGCTATTTATTCTAAGGATTAGATCTTGTACAACTGTAGGAGCTCTTGAAGAATTCTATACTAATATGTTGTCTCTTCAGCTGGTGTTGGCCCAGAAGATACTCTATGTCAGCTGGTCTGGATGTTGTAACCAAAAAGTAAACGTAAAGTGGGAGATGGTGAGGAAAAACTAACCACATCATTTTGTCACCACTTTCAACCACAACGAAATGAGTGACCTGTAGTTTTGTGGGTTTTTGTTTTGTTGTGTTGTGTTTGTTGTTGTTGTTGTTTGTTTGTGTGCAGACCTACACATGAGCCTAGCCCATGAGTTGGAATCTCATGAGCCTGGAAAAGCCTCAGGCTATCATGCAGCCCCAGAAAATAAGCAAGCAGATCATTAATGATGAGTACAAACTCCCACAGGGTCTTTACTACATTAAAATGGTTGTTGGTTTAATTCTTCCTCCTACAGCTCATGTAAGATTATTTTGTGATCAGCTATAACCCAGAATTATAATGCATAAGCTATATGTAATGAAGGCCAATCTAGTATTCATAGGGCTGTGACCCTATTTCTCTTTGTGCTGCTAGAGGTCACTTGTTTCCTTTCAAAACTTTTTTTTTCTTGTCAGTGGTTCTTTTTTACTTTTTAATTTTTTTAATGTTTTATTTATTTTTGAGAGAGACACAGACAGAGTGCAAGCAGGGGAGGGGTACAGAGAGAGGGAGAGAGGCATAGAATCCAAAGCAGTCTCCAGGCTCTGAGCTGTCAGCACAGAGCCTGACGTGGGACTCGAACTCATGAGCAGTGACATCATGACCTGAGCTGAAGTCAGATGCTTAACCGACTGAGCTACCCAGGAACCCCTTTCTGGTCAGTGGTTCTAATGCAACAGAGGAGGATGTGAATGGAGAGAATGAAGTCTGTAGATAAAGTGAAGATTGGTTGAGGGAGTATAAAGCATGCAGTGAAGGAAGGGAGCTTCATTAGCTCAATATTGTCATTCTTCTGAGCATTCTATCATGAAAATTATCACTCTGTTTGGGAGAGAGATGTCATGGAAAGATGAAACAGGTATTGGAATGTCTCAGTGAACAAATGTGATTCTGGTTAAATCTATTCCAGCCATTTGGAAGAGAAAGGGAGGTTTTTGAACCCCAGTACATCCTCACTTGATTTAGGCAAGTAGAAGGATAGTTGTGGTTACCTTGTTCCGAAGTCTGGAAAAAAAGACCAATGGAGGAAACAAAATCAAAGATGTTTATGCATAATGGCAAATGATATTTTTAATACTTGTCAACAAAATGCTTTCAATTTCTCTATTTAGAAGTAATTCAATTTTAATTATTAAGCATTGCTCTGTCAGTCATATCAAGGAATTATTTACACACATTATTAGCTTAACTACTCATCCTTGCAAAAACAGTTATCTTCTGCATATGAGAAGAAGCTAAGTTCTGGACATCAGCAAGATGGCAGAATAGAGGCTTCGAACTCTCATACCTGCACAGAAACACCGATTTTAACAACCTCCTACGGATGATATCTTTATGAGAATGAAAACATTCATCTGAGAGGTTCCAGCACCCTGGTAGAGAAAAAATTCTAATAAATGTGTTGAAGAGGGTAAGAAGAAAATTTCACTTTATCCATGTCATCCCTCTTTCATGGTGACACAGCTCAGTGCCATGAGAGACTCATTTTGCCCAGTGAGCATTGGGATTTTCAAGCCTTGTGGGATGCTACCCAAGGAGCCTACTTCTGTCTTGCCCTGAGGGGATTGGCACAGCTGAGTAATCTGAGACCAGCTAGGAAGAAGGAAAGGGGCTGGGGACAAATAGAAACTAGAATAACCCCAGCATATGGACCTCAACAACTGGCCAAAGATCTCATTAACAAGCTTGTGGACTCCACTGAGAAACCCACTCATGACTCCATATGATACCTCACCTGTCGACACCCCCCTCACTGACTAGTAAACACATACCCACCACTCCATACACTGTCTATCCTGTTGCTGGCACCTTGCACTCTGCCACATATGGTGTCTGGAAGTCTCTTCAAATTGTGCTTATGATCCTTCACAGATGGCACGTGCAAGCCTTGCAGACAGCAGATGGATATCCAGCAGCTAGCTTATATCAATACTAGATTGGGAGAAGGTACACATTCTTAAACACTTCAAGGTAGTACCTTAGGAGAAATAAACAGGGGGCTCTAGGAACCTGGCTTGGATTTGTGGGATTAAGAGAAGGCACATAATCCTAAGACTTCTCTATAAGGGAATAAGAGAGTGAAGTGGGAACATCCATAGAAGAGATCTGAGACACTCCCAGATTCTGCAGCCAGGTTGACAGGTAAAGGTGTTTCTTTCCCAAAGTCAGATCATTTGAGATTATTCAGTCAGAAAACAAAAAGAAAAAAAAAAAACAGGGAAAGGTGAAGAAATTCTAGAGGACTTTTGGGGTAATGCAAATGAATCAATACATATTAATGAAGTTCTAGAAGTTGCAGAGAAAGAGAAAGGGGCAGAAAGCTTATCTGAAGATATAATGACAGAAAATGTGCTAAATCGGGGGGGGGGGATTAACATCTAGACCCATGAGGTCAAACAAAACAAAACAGCGGCACGTGGGTGGCTCAGTCTGTTGGACGTCAGAATCTTGATTTTGGCTCAGGTCATCACTTCATAGTTTTTGAGATTGAGTCCCATTTGGGTTCTGCACAGACAGCATGGCGCCTTCTTGGCATTCACTCTCTCCCTCTCTCTCTCTTTCTCTCCCTCCCTAGCCCTCTAAACAACCAACCAACCAAACATTTAAAAAATACTGAACATAAAGAGGTCTTCACTAAGACTTGCTTTATTCAAACTGTCAAAAGTCAACTACAGTAGTGTCAGGATGGCTGAGTGGTCTAAAGCACCAAACTCAACGGATAAAGAACTTCTCAAACTCAACACCCAAAACGCAAATAATCCAGTGAAGAGATGGGCAGAAGACATGAATAGACACTTTTCCGAAGAAGACGTCCAGATGGCCAACAGACACATGTAAAGATGTTCAACATCACTCACCATCAGGGAAATACAGATCAAAACCACAATGAGATACTACTTCACACCTGTCAGAATGGCTAAAATTAACAACTCAGGAAACATCAGATGTTGGCAAGGATGTGGAGAAAAGGGAACCCTCTTGCACTGTTTGTGGGAATGCAAACTGGTACAGCCATTCTGGAAAACAGTGTGGAATTTCCTCAGAACATTAAAAATAGAACTACTCTATGACTCGGCAATTGCATTACTAGGTTTATCCAAAGGATACAAAAATGCTGAATGAAGGGGAATAGGCACCCTAATGTTTTTTTAATATGAAATTTATTGTCAAATTGGTTTGTATACAACACCCAATGCTCATCCCAACAGGTGCCCTCCTCAATGCCCATCACCTACTTTCCCCTCTCCCCAACCCCCATCAGCCCTCAGTTTATTCTCAGTTTTTAAGAGTTTCTTATGGTTTGTCCCCTTCCCTAACTTTTTTTCCCCTTCCCTTCCCCCACGGTCTTAAGTTTCTCAGGATCCACATAAGAGTGAAAACATATGGTATCTGTCTTTCTCTGTAGGACTTATTTCACTTAGCATCATACTCTCCAGTTCCATCCACGTTGCTACAAATGGCCAGATTTCATTCCTTCTCATTGCCAATTAGCATTTCATTGTATATATAAACCACAACTTCTTTATCCATTCATCAGCTGATGTACCTTTAGGCTCTTTGCATAATTTGGCTATTGTTGAAAGTGCTGCTATAAACATTGGGGTACAAGTGCCCCTATGCATCAGCACTCTTGTATCCCTTGGGTAAATTCCTAGCAGTGCTATTGCTGGGTCATAGGGTAGATCTATTTTTAATTTTTTGAGGAACCTCCACACTGTTTTCCAGAGCAGCTGCACCAGTTTGCATTCCCACCAACAGTGCAAGAGGGTTCCTGTTTCTCCACATCCTCTTCAGCATTTACAGTCTCCTGATTTGTTCATTTTAGCTACTCTGACTGGCATGAGGTGATATCTCAGTATGGTTATGATTTGTATTTCCCTGATGAGAAGGGACATTGAGCATCTTTTCATGTGCCTCTTGGCCATCTGGATGTCTTCTTTAGAGAAGTGTGTATTCTCTTATGCCCATTTCTTCACTGGATTCTTTGTTTTTCAGGTGTGGAGTTTGGTGAGTTCTTTATAGATATTGTATACTACTAGCCCTTTGTCCAATATGTCATTTGCAAATATCTTTTCCCATTCCGTTGGTTGCCTTTTAGTTTTGTTGATTGTTTCCTTTGCAGTGCAGAAGCTTTTCATCTTCATGAGGTCCCAATAGTTCATTCTTGCTTTTAATTCCCTTGCCTTTGGAGATGTGTCAAGTAAGAAATTGCTGCGGCTGGGGTCAGAGAGGTCTTTTCCTGCTTTCTCCTCTAGGGTTTTGATGGTTTCCTGTCTCACATTCAGGTCCTTCATCCATTTTGAGTTTATTTTTGTGAATGGTGTGAGAAAGTGGTCTAGCTTCATTCTTCTGCATGTTGCTGTCCAGTTCTCCCAGCACCATGTGTTAAAGAGATTGTCTTTTTTCCATTGGATATTCTTTCCTGCTTTGTCAAAGATTAGTTGGCCATACTTTTGTGGGTCCAATTCTGGAGTCTCTATTCCATTGGTCTGTGTGTCTGTTTTTGTGCCAATACTATGCTGTCTTGATGATTACAGCTTTGTAGTAGAGGCTAAAATCCAGGATTATGATGCCTCCTGCTTTGGCCTTTTTCTTCAATATTACTTTAGCTATTCAGGGTCTTTTGTGGTTCCATACACATTTTAGGATTGCTTGTTCTAGCTTCGAGAAGAATGCTGGTGCAATTTTTATTGGAATTGCATTGAATGTGTAGATGGCTTTGGCTAGTATTGACATTTTAACAATATTTATTCTTCCAATCCATGAGCACGGAATGTTTTCCCATTTCTCTGTATCTTCTTCAATTTCCTTCATAAGCGTTCTATAGTTTTCAACATACAGATCTTTTACATCTTTGGTTAGGTTTATTCCTAGGTATTTTATGCTTCTTGGTGCAATTGTGAATGGGATCAGTTTCTTTGCCTTTCTGTTGCTTCATTATTAGTGTATAAGAATGCAACTGATTTCTGTACATTAATTTTGCATCCTGCGACTTTGCTGAACTCATGTATCAGTTCTAGCAGACTTTTGGTTGAGTCTATCGGATTTTCCATGTATAGTATGTCATCTGCAAAAAAGCTTGACTTCATCTTTGCCAATTTTGATGCCTTTGATTTCCTTTTGTTGTCTGATTGCTGATGCTAGCACTTCCAACACTATGTTATTCAATGGCGGTGAGAGTGACATCCCTGTCGTGTTCCTGATCTCAGGGGGAAAGCTCTCAGTTTTTCCCCATTGAGGATGATATTAGCTGTGGGCTTTTAACATAGGGCTTTTATGATGTTTAGGTATGTTCCTTCTATCCTTTCTTGAGGGTTTTTATTAAGAAAGGATGCTGGATTTTGTCAAATGCTTTTTCTGCATTGATTGACAGGATCATATGGTTCTTATCTTTTCTTTTATTAACGTGATGTATCACATGGATTGATTTGCGAATGATGAACCAGCCCTGAAGACCAGGAATGAATCCCACTTGATCATGGTGAATAATTCTTTTTATATGCTGTTGAATTCGATTTGCTAGTATCTTGTTGAGAATTTTTGCATCCATATTCATCAGGGATATTGGCCTGTAGTTCTCCTTTTTTCCTGGGTCTCTGTCTGGTTTGGGAATCAAAATAATGCTGGCTTCATAGAATGAGTCTGGAAGTTTTCCTTCCCTTTCCATTTTTTGGAACAGCTTGAGAAGGATAGGTATTATCTCTGCTTTAAATGTCTGGTAGAATTCCCCAGGGAAGCCATCTGGTCCTGGACTCTTATTTGTTGGGAGATTTTTGATAACTGATTCAATTTCTTCGCTGGTTATGGGTCTGTTCAAATTTTCTATTTCTGACCTACCACCACACCCAGAGCTGGCTCCCCTCCTCCCCAGGTGCTCAAACAGGGAGCCAGCCCCAGTCTGAAGAAAGCCCTGCAGTTAGAGATCGGATCCCTCTCAGTCTCAGTCCGAGGTCTTTCTCCTGTCCAGATAGGGTCCTGCACTTCCCTAGTTGTTCTTTCTCTTCCCTTTGTCTCTCCGAAGAAGGGGGTCCCTCCCCTCATGCCCACATGGCCTTTTTTTTATCTCCCCAAGTTCACAGTTACCCACCTGTCTTTTTTCCAGATTTCCTATTTTCCTCCTGGTAGGTTCAGTCTCTTTTCCTCCCAGGCTCTGGTGTTCAAAGTCCTTTGGCTTCTACACTGCTTTGTTTGAGTGACGTGGGACATATGGATCCTCCTACTTCTCTGCCATCACCCTAATGTTTATAGCAGCACTATCAACAATAGCCAAACTATGGATAGAGCCCAAATGTCCATCAACTGATGAATAACTAAATAAGATGTGGTACACGTATACAATGAAATACTACTCAGCAATCAAAAAAGAATTAAATCTTGCCATTTGCAACAACATGGATGGAAGTACCACGTACTGTGCTAAGCAAAATAAGTCAGTCAGAGAAAGACAAATACCACATGGTTTCACTAATATGTGGAATTTAAGAAACACAACTAGTGAATGTAGGGGAAGGGAAGGAAAAATTAGATAAAAACAGAGATGGAGGCAAACCATAAGAGACTCATAAATACAGAGAACAAACTGAGGGTTGCTAGAGGGGAGGTGGGTAGCAGATGGGCTAAATGAGTGATGGGCATTAAGGAGGGCACTTATTGGGTGAGCACTGGGTGTTATATGCAAGTGATGAATCACTAAATTCTATTCCTGAAACCAATATTATACTATATGTTAACTAACTTGAATTTATATAAATAAATTTTAAAAAAATATAGAGAGAATTTTGACAATAGCAAGAGAAATGTGACCTGTCACATACAAGGCAACCCCCATGAGATTATCAGTGGACTTCTCAGCAGAAACTTTCCAAGCCAAGAGGAATGACATGTTAAGTGTTGGGTGGGGGGGGGAAACCTGTCAACCAAGATACTATGCTCAGCAAATCTGTCCTCAGAAGTGAAGCAAAATTTAAAAATTCCCAGACAACATTTGAGGGAGTTCATCACTACTAACATGCCCTACAAGACATGCTAAATGACATTCAAGTTGAAATGAACAAATGCTAATTAGGAACATAAATACATATGAAAGTATAAATCTCACTTTAAAGGTAAGGATATAATCAAATCCATAATACTCTGAATATGATAATGGTGGTACATAAATCAGTTTTAACTCTAAATAAAGTGACAACAGTATTAAAAACAACTATAGCTATAATAATTTGTTAAAATATGCACAATATAAAAAGATATAAAATGTGACATCAATAACAAATTGTGTTTGTGGAGTGCAAAAGCATAGTTTTATATGCAATTAATGTAGTTTTTAGTATAACTAACTTATGACTATGAGATATTTTGTGTAAGCCTCATCTATTCATAAAGGAAAAATCTATAGTGATACACAAAAAAGGTAAAAAGAAATGAATCAAACTATACCCCTAGGGAAAAAAAATAATCAAATCACAAAGGAAGACATCAAGAGAGGAAGAAAGGAACAAGGAACTACAAAAACAGTCTGAAAATAATAAAGAAAATGGCAATAATAGAACTTACCTATAAGTAACTACTTTAAGTGGAAACAGATAAAATTGCCAATCAAAAGACAGAGACAGGCTGAATGGATAAGAAAAAATAGATGTAGCCATATACTGTCTATAAGACTCTTTTTTTCTTTTCTCGTTTTTAGTAAAGTATAATTAACATACACTGTCATATTAGCTTCATGTGTACAGCATGATTCATAGTGCTCACCTTGATAAGTGTAGTCACCATCTGTCACCAAACAACATTATTACAATCTTATTAACTATATTCCCTATGCTGTGCTTTTTATGTCTGTGATTTATTTATTTTGTAGCTGGAAGTTTGTACCTCTTAACCCCCTTTATCTATTTCATCTATTTCCCCACCCACCTCCCCTCTAGCAAGCACCAGAATGATTAGGATCAAAAAGACAAGAAATCACATGTGTAGGTAAGGATATGGAGAAAAAGGAAAAGTCCTGCCCTGTTGGTAGGAATGCTAATTGGTGCAGCTACTATGGAAAACAATATGGAGGTTCCTCAAAAAATTAAAAATAGAAATATCATATGATTCAATAATTCTACTACTCAATATTTACCCAAAGAAAATGAAAACACTAATTTGAAAACATATATGCATCCCTATGTATAATGCAGCACTATTTACAATAACCAAGATGTGGAAGCTGAAAATTCAAGTAGTAGCAATAGATGAATGGGTGAAGAAGATGTAAGGAAAAAATATATAGCTTATATATACATACATATATGTATGCGTACACATTCATACATATACACACAATAGAATATTACTTAACTGTGAAAAAAAGAGATCTGGCCATTTGCAACAACATAGATGGACCTAAAGAGTACAATGCTAAGTTAAATAAGTTAGACAGAGAAAGACAAATACCTTTTGATTTCACTTATATGTAGAATTTAAAACAAAACAAAGGAAAAAAGAGACAAACTAAACAGATTCTTAGATTTAAAGATTCTTAGACCTTAGATTTATTTATTTTTTTTCAATATATGAACTTTATTGTCAAATTGGTTTCCATACAACACCCAGTGCTCATCCCAAAAGGTTCCCTCCTCAATACCCATCACCCACCCTCCCCTCCCTCCCACCCCCCATCAACCTCAGTTTGTTCTCAGTTTTTAAGAGTCTCTTATGCTTTGGCTCTCTTCCACTCTAACCTCTTTTTTTTTCCTTCCTCTCCCCCATGGGTTTCTGTTAAGTTTCTCAGGATCCACATAAGAGTGAAACCATGTGGTACCTGTCTTTCTCTATATGGCTTATTTCACTTAGTGTAGCACTCTCCAGTTCCATCCCTGTTGCTACAAAGGGCCACATTTCATTCTTTCTCATTCACGTAGTACTCCATTGTGTATATAAACCACAATTTCTTTATCCATTCATCAGTTGATGGACATTCAGGCTCTTTCCATAATTTGGCTATTGTTGAGAGTGCTGCTATAAACATTGGGGTACAAGTGCCCCTATGCATCAGTACTCCTGTATCCCTTGGGTAAATTTCCAGCAGTGCTATTGCTGGGTCATAGGGTAGGTCTATTTTTAATTTTTTGAGGAACCTCCACACTGTTTTCCAGAGTGGCTGCACCAATTTGCATTCCCACCAACAGTGCAAGAGGGTTCCCATTTCTCCACATCCTCTTCAGCATCTATAGTCTCCTGATTTGTTCATTTTGGCCACTCTGACTGGCGTGAGGTGATATCTGAGTGTGGTTATGATTTGTATTTCCCTGATGAGAAGGGACATTGAGCATCTTTTCATGTGCCCGTTGGCATCAGGATGTCTTCTTTAGAGAAGTGTCTATTCATGTTTTCTGCCCATTTCTTCACTGGGTTATTTGTTTTTCGGGTGTGGAGTTTGGTGAGCTCTTTATAGATTTTGGATACTAGCCCTTTGTCCAATATGTCATTTGCAAATATCTTTTCCCATTCCGTTGGTTGCCTTTTAGTTTTGTTGGTTGTTTCCTTTGCTGTGCAGAAGCTTTTTATCTTCATAAGGTCTTAGACCTTAAATTTAAAGACACATATAGGCTTAAAGAGAAGGGATGGAAGGAGATACTCCATTTAAATGGAAACCCAAAGAGAACAGGGATGGCTATATTTATATCAAAAAACACAAAGACAAAAATTATAACAAGGGACTATGAGGCCATTATATAGTAATAAAAGGGTCAATTTGTCAAGAGGACATAACCATTGTAAATACATATGTACTGCATACTGGAACACCTAAATATATAAAGAAAACATTAACAGAACTCAACAGTAAAACACCAACACAAGAAGAGCAGGAGCTTTAATACCCAACTTTCAGGGGTGCCTGAGTGGCTCTGTTGGTTGGGCGTCCAACTTCAGCTCAGGTCATGATCTCACAGTTCATGAGTTCGAGCCCCACGTCAGGCTCTGTGCTGACAGCTCAGAGCCTGGAGCCTGCTTCAGATTCTGTGTCTCCCTCTCTCTCTCTGCCCCTCCCCTGCTCATGCTCTGACTCTGTCTCTCTCTCAAAAATAAATAAACATTAAAAAAAAATTTTAATACCCCACTTTCAACAATGGATAAGTCATCCAAACAGAAAATCAATAGTGAAACAGTGGACTTAGACCAAATGGAGCTAACAGACATCTTTAGACCATTCCATTCATAGCAAAAAACACATTCTTTTCAGGTACACATGGGACATCTTCCAGGATAGATCTTATGTTACACCACAAAAAAAGACAACAAATTTAAGAAGACTGAAATTGTATCAAGCATCTTTTCCAACCACAATGGTATGGAACTAAAAGTCAATTACAAGAAGAAAATTGGAAAATTCACAAATCTGTGGATATTAATGAACTTCTTACGGAAGAAACAATATGTCAAAGAAATCAAAAAGAAAATCAAGAAAGATCTTGAAGCAAATGAAAACTAAAGTGCAATATATAAAAACTTATGGGATACAGTAAAAGCAGTTCTAAGATGTTTATAGTGATAAATGCCTATATTAACAAAAATGATTTCAAATAAACAACCTAACTTTACACTTCACAGGACTAGAAACAAACAAACAAACAAACAAACAAACAAAAAACCCAACTAAGCCCAAAGTTAATAGAAGTAAGAAAATAAAAGACTAAGAGTTGTTTTTTTAAAGGAATAAGGAACACTGACAAACCTTTAACTACACCAAAAAAAGAAATACGGAAGACTAAAATGAATAAAGTCAGAAATGGAAGATGAGACATTCATTATAATTGATAACACAGAGATACTAACAATCATAAAAATTACTATGAACAATTATATACTAACAAATTTGATAACCTAAAGGAAATGCACACATTCCTAGAAGTACATAGCCTATCAAGACTGACTCATGAAGAAAGAGAAAACTTGAACAGACCAATAATGAGTGCAGAGATTGAATAAGTATTTGCAACTTCCACAAAAGCCCAGAACCAGAAGGTTTCATTGGTGAATTCTAGCCAACATTTAAACAACACTTAACATCAAAATTTTTCAAACTCTTCCAAAAAATTGAAACAAAGGGAACACTCTTAAACTCAGTTTACAAGGGTGGTACAAAGCCAGGCAAGGACACTACTAGAAAAGAAAATTACAAACCAATATCCCTGAAGAACATAGATGCAAAAAAGTCCTCAACAAAATACAAGGAAATGAAATTCAAGTGCACATTACAAGTATCATACACCATGACCAAGTAGGAATTTATCCCTGGGATGCATGAATAGTTAAAAATGTAACTATCAATAAATACAATAATGATATTAACAAAATGAAGGATAAAAATCACATGATCACCTCAGTAGATGTAGAAAAAGCTTTTTACAAAATTCAACATCATTTCATAATAAATTCTCAACAATTTAGGTATATAAAGAAGTTACTTCAATGTAATAACATTCATGTATGACCAATAACATCATACTCATAGTGAAGGGCTGAAAGCTTTTCCTTTAAGATCAGGACAAGTTAAGGGTGCCCACTCTCCCAACTCCTAGTCCACAAAGTACTAGAAGTCCTAGCCAGAGCATTTAGGCAAGAAAAAGATGTAAAAGGCATCTAAGTTGGAAAGGAAAAAGTAAAGTTAGCTCTGTTTTAATATGACATGATCTTATATATAGAACCCTAGAGACTCCAAAAAACAAAACAAAACAAAAAAAAACTGCTGGAATAAATAAATTCAGTAAAGTTGAAGATATAAAATCAACATATAAAATCTGTTGAATTTCTATACACTAACAACTATCTGGAAAAGAAATTGGGAACATAATTCCTTTTATATTAGTATCAATAGAATAAATACTTAGGGCTAAATTTAACCAAGGAGGTTAAAGATATGTACACTAAACTATAAAACATTGATGAGCCTGGACCATCTTTTCATACCATACACAAAAATAAACTCAAAATGGATTAAAGGTCTAAATGTGAGACCTGAAACCATAAAAATCCTAGAAGGAAACACTTGCAGTAATTTCTCTGACATTGGCCTTAGCAACAATTTTTTAGAGAAGTCTTCTCAAGTAAGGGCAACAAAAGCAAAAATAAACTATTCGGACTACATCAAAAAATAAAAAGCTTTTTCACAGCAAAGGAAACCATTAACAAAATGGAAAGGCAACTTACTGAATGGGAGAATATATTTGCAGATGATCCATTTGATAAGGGGGTAATATAAAAAAATATAAGGAACTTATACAATTCAATACCAAAAAAAAAAAAATCCAATTAAGAAATTGGCAGAGGACCTGAATAGACATTTTCCAAAAACACACAGAAGACCAACAGGCACATGAAAAGATGCTCAACTTCACTAATCATCAGGAAAATGCAAATCAAAGCCATAGATTATCACCTTACACCTGTTAAAATGGCTAAAATAAAAAACAGAATAACAATGTTGGGGAAGATGTGGAGAAAAAGGAACATTCATACACTGTTGATAGGAATGTAAATTGGTACAGTGGCTATTGAAAACAGTATGGAGGTTCCTCAAAAATTAAAAATAGAAATGCCATATGATCCAACATGGGTATGATCCACTATTGGGTATTTATCCAAAGAAAATGAAAACACTAATTCAAAAAGATGTATGCATCCCTATATTTATTGCAGCATTATTTACCATAGCCAAGATATGGAAGCTACCTAAGTGTCCATCAGTAGACAAATGGATAAGGATGATGTGGTATATATAAAGAATGGAGTATTACACAGCCATAAAAAGATGAGATTGTGCCATTTGAGATGACATGGATGAATTTAGAAGGCATTCTGTTAAGTGAAGTCAGGCTGAAAAAGACAAGTGCCATATTATTTCACTCATAAGGAGAATCTAAAAAAAAAATAACAAAAGAAAAGAAGAATTGGACTTATAAATACCAAAAACTGGTAGTTGCCAGAGGGGAGGCAGGTTGGGGGTTGGGAAAAATGGGTGAAGGGCAGTGGGAAATATATGCTTCCAGTTACAGAATAAGTCACAGGAATAAAAAGCACAGCATAAGGAATATAGCCAATGATACTGTAATAGTGACGTATGATGACAGATGGTAGCTAAACTTGAGGTGAGCATAGCATAATGCATAAAATTGTCAAATCACCGTGTTGCATATCTGAAACTAATGTAACATTGTGCGCCAACTATATTTGAATGAAAGCATTGATGGAAGAAATTGAAGATTACACAAATGGAAAGATATCCTGTGTAATGGATTGGAGGAATTATTATTGTTAAAATGTCGATACTACCCAAAGCAAGCTACAGATTCAATGTAATCCCTGCCAGAAATTCAAATATCAGTTTACATTGAAATAGAAAATAATCCTAAAATTCATATGCAGTCATAAAAGTCCTCTGGTAGCCAAAATAATTTTGAGGAAGAAGAACAAATCTGGAGACATCACATTTCCTGATTTCAAATTTTCTTACAAAGCTATAGACATCAAAACAGTTTGGTACTGGATAACGACAGTCATGTAAAACAGTGGAAAAGACTAGAGAGCTCAGACATAAACCCGTGCATATATGGTCATCTAATCTTTAACCAGGGGACCAAAAATATAAATTGGGGAAAGGATGGTCTATTCATTTAGTGGCACTGAGAAAACTGGATCTCCATGTGCATAGAATGAAAGTGTGCACAGAATGAAACTGGATCTCCAAGTGCATAGATGATAGTATCTTACATCATACACAAAAATCAACTCAAAGCAATCCAAGACTTAAACATAAGACCTGCAACAATTAAAGTCCTGGAGAAAACATAGGGAAAAAGTTCACTGACATTGCTGTTAGTAATGAATTTTTGGATACAACCCCCAAAACCCAGGGAACAAAAGCAAAAATAAATGGGATTATACAAAATTAAAAAGCTTCTAAACAGCAAAAGAAACAATTAACAAATGAAAAGATGGCATATGGAATGTGATAAAATAGTTGTAAATCATGTATCTTATAAGGGGTTAATATCCTTTATTGGATTCTCATACTTGGTCCACTATTTCCTGGCCCTAAACCCACCAGGACCAGGTACCAGAAGCTGGACAGACAGACAGCTGGACAGCTCTTAACCCCAGAGTCCACTGAAATTGTTCACACTAGCCAATCTTAAAACTGTTTACCCTGCCTTTTTCCTATTCCCTGGTAACTATAATAAAGTCTCTAACTCCAGTAAAAGCTGGAAAAAACAAACAGGATTATATCAAACAAAAGCTCTTGCACAGTGAAGGAAACCATCAACAAAATGAAAAGGTGATCTACTGAATGGGAGAGAAGATATTTATAGCCTATAAAGGTTAAAAGTATATTAAGAACTTACACACTATAAAAAAAAAATAAGTCAATTTAAAAATGGACAGAGGACTTGGGGCCCTTGGGTGGCTCAGTCGATTAAGGGTCCAACTTCCGTGCAGTTCATGATCTCATGGTTCATGAATTTGAGCCCTGCATTAGATTCTCTGCTGTCAGTGCAGAGCCTTCTTCAGATCCTTTGTCCCTCTCTCTCTCTACCTCTCCCCTGCGCATGCTCATGCTCTCTCTCTCTCTCTCTCTCTCAAAAATAAACATGGGGCACCTGGATGGTTTAATCAGTTAAGTGACCAACTTCGGCTCAGGCCATGATTTGGCAGTTTGTGAGTTTAAGCCCCATGTTGGGCTCTGTGCTGACAGCTCAGAGCCTGAAGCCTGCTTTGGATTCTGTGTCTCCCTCTCTCTCTGCCCCTCCTCTGCTCACATTCTGTCTCTCTCTCTTTCTCAAAAATAAATAGAGTTTAAAAAAATAAAAATAAACATTAAAAGAATTTTTTTTAAGTGGACAGAGGAATTAAATAGACATTTCTCCAGAGAAGACATAAAGATGGCCAATGGGCATATGAAAAGATGTTCAATGTTACTAATCATCAGTAAAGCACAAGACAAAACCACAATGAGATTTCATTTCCCACCTGTCAGAATGGCTATTACCAAAAAGACAAAAAGATAAGTGAACACCAGCATTGGTGAGAATGTGGAAAAAGGGGAACCCTCATACGCCATTGGTGGGTATATAAATTGGTGCAGCCATTATAGAAAACAGTATGGAAGGTTTCAAAAAATTAAAAATAGAACTACCATACGATCTAGCAATTCCACTTCTGGGTATTATCCTAAAACAATGAAAACACCAATCTGAAGAGATATATGCACTGTATGATCATGAGAGCATTATTTAAGATAACCAAGATATAGAAGCAACCAAACCATCTATCAAGAGATGAATGGATAAAAAGATGTGGTGTGTATGTGTGTGTGTGTGTGTGTGTGTGTGTGTGTGTGTATGCGTATGTGTGTATTATATATAATGCACACATTATATACATAATGAAATATTACCCAGCCATAAAAAATAATGAAATCTTACCATTTGCAATGACATGATTAAATCTAGGAGATTTACTAAGAGAGATATACTAAGAGATATACTAAGGAGATATACTAAGTGAAATAAGTCATACAGAGAAAGACTAATACCATATGATTTCATGTATATGTGGGATCTAAAAATCAAAACAAAACAGAGACTCATAGATACAGGAAACAAACTCTTGGTTACCAGAAGGGAAGTGGGTTGGGGATTGGCTGGCAAAATAGGTAAAGGGGGTTAAGAGGTACAAACTTCCAGTTATAAAATAAATACGCCATGGTGATGTAACATACAGCATAGGGAACATTGTCAATAAATATCGTAATACTTTAACAGCTCAGAGCCTGGAGCCTGCTTCAGATTCTGTGTATTCCTCTCTTTCTGCCCCTCCCCCACTCATGTGTGCTCTGTCTCTCAAAAATAAATAAATGTAAAAAAAATTAGAAAAATAACAAGGGAACTTTAATTAAATTTGGGGAGAGGATCAGATGTGAGAGGTTTGTTTCACTTGGTAATGGGTGCTAACATTGATGCTGTTGCTGCTGCCCCAGAGCAGGATGTATGGTGTCTTCTCAGTCTTTTGTTTCTCCTAAAGCAAACTCATGCCCAGGGGCATGTGGCTGGAGCTCTTTTTCATGACTCCTCATGCAGCTTCTTCATCTACTTCTCTGTCTTCACCCAACCTGAGCCAGTCCCATGGAAGTCATGAGACAACTGCTAGAAAACCTCCGTGGATGTGAGCTTCTGGTCCACTTTGTGCACATACTTGATATTAATATGCAACCTGGGTGAAACATCAGTGCCCTTCCTACTGACCATACCTGTCATGGATGATCATCTTATCCTTGAAGCAGTATAAAGCTGAGGGTAGGAGCTCGTTGGACACCTTCACCTTGGCTACTTTCTGCACCATGGTCTTTAGTGGCCCTTTCTTCTCACACAAGAGCAAGAAGGTCGCCAGCTTTCTATTCGTGATGGGCTCCTCATCCAGGATGATAGTAGGAGGTAAAGGCAACCTGCTGCTGCTTCAGTTCATCCAGGTGGACTGTACTTCGGCCAACATTCTCCTCCCCACTGGACTCAGAGAAGATACTGGTCTATGGTTCCTCATATGGTTCAAAGTCCACAAGCTCCTCTTGCTGCTCCTGGTCAGCTCCTAATTGGGGTTTCCCAACAGGTTTCAGCATTTCAGAGTGTTGATAAACATGGCATTCTTTCACTCAAGGACCTCATTTTTCTGTCAATCTACTGGCAAAGCTCCAGTTTCTACATGTTCTCCACTACTTTGTTGTCACTATCTTGCAGCTTTTGCAGCTACCCCAGCTTATGACCTCTCTTCAGCTGCTTTTGCAGTGCTGTGTTTGAGGTCTTCTAGCACCTATGAGGACCCCAATAGCAGAGATCCACATTCTGTCCTCTTAATCAATGACCTCCATGTTCTCAGCGTGGGCCTGAGGCATTGGCTACTTTTTCTCCTCTCCCTGGGGATACCTATTCAGCCTTGGCCAACCTATGTACATGATGACGGCCTTGCAGCCTACAACAAAAGTCCCTGTCTCCAATCTAGTTAAGGAACAGCAAGTCATTACCCTGAAAAACCACCTCCTACTTCTCCTTACACTTTTTCTTTTCTCTCCACTTTATCTTATTAAAGGTAACTACCTCAATGGGAGTGATGTGTTCAGAGGTGAGCTGGGACCCTACCTGGCTCAGTAAATGAGCCTAAAACTATGGTTTGACTGGATCTCTTGCAGTTCTCATTACCACTGGCTATGAGATTTCCCCTGGTCTCGAGGGCAAGAGTGTGGTCCTTGTTCTTAAACTCCCCCTCAGTGCATTTGAATAGCATATAGAGGGATTTTACTCTAACAAATCATATCAATTCTCTTTCTCTATAGGGGGCTTCCCTTCCTGCTGCTCCAAGGTGTATCTTCTCCATTTCCACCAAGTTCATATTCACCAGCACAGTGTCTTCCTCCTATAGAGCATCTTTGTCCTTCTCATGGAGTATCCTTCTTGGAAGAAATTGATGATGTGCTTCATGAGGAGGCTGTGGAGGTGACTCCAAGGACTGTATAGGTCATGCTGCCTCTGCCCAGCCTTGTCCCCCACCACAGTGCCAACACCGAATTCTTGTTCTATGTCCTCCAGTAGAATGGCCCTTTTCTCTGCTGAGTACATCTCCACCTGAAGCTCTGCTGGCTCTGCTCAGTCCATCAAGCAGACTTCTATAGTTTCGTTTTCTTCCCTAACTTTTGGTTCAGCAGGCACTTTTCACTGCAGATGCCAGTTTCTCCACTTGGCACAAAGCCTTGAGGTTGAAGATGTAGGCTGCAACCAGCCCCTCCCTGGTGCCTGCCTCCTGATTGAAGGCATTGATTTCCAAAGGTATAAACCTCAGCTTTTCCCTGTTTCATGGATTCTACCACGCTGAGTGATGGGGCATCTCCTGGGTTGAGTTTGGAACTGGCAGGAGCAGGGATTACAATAAGGGCTGTCACGCCTTTCCTGGTTCAGCACATCTCCCCGATGGGCCCTGTCTGCTACACTCCCACATAGGCATGCAGGCCAGGAAGGAGCTGAGGCCCATGCTATTGCCTAAAACTTACATAATAAAAATAAACGTTAAAACATACTTAAAAATGTCAAATAATCTTAGGCCAAAAAAAAAAAAAAAATCCTTGAATTCCAGGGTTAAAGAGGCAGAAGAGACAAAAATCACAAGATCTGCTCTGTGAAATGCTCCACAGACTGCCATGACCACGTCCACAGAGAGGGTATAGCAGTACCTCAAGACTCCATTTCATCCCAAGGCTGTGGCTGAGGCTGAATCTTTACATCCTGTCTGATCTACCCACAAAACATTTGATGTTGTTAGCTTTGGAAACAGTGACTAGTTGTTCAGGCCTCAAAGAATTGAGAGGGGTGTTTAAAGACTGTGCCTTGATTTCACAATCAAATTGACAAGAAGAGGTGTATAACCCCAGACTTGGGTTCAGTGTACCCCTTTTTTAAAGAAAAAATAGGACTATACGATTATGTGCATTCCCAAAGAAAACCATTTTGGGGGCTCAGACAAGGGCTGATTGTAAGCATCTACTTTCCAATCTTGTTTGGGAAAGATGACTTTGCCACACCTGTGATCTTAAGGCAATCATCAGGTAATAAAATATCTTTTCCTAATTTTATCACTTTTCCAGTTTAGGGGCACAGGGATCTCACACATCACAAACCCTAGACACTCTCAGTTATATAAGAGTAAAACTGCTGAGAAATCAATGAGTCTAGCTTTAGCCTCAGCGGTGCTATTACCACCATGTCCAAAAACTAATCTAAAACTCCTAGCAGGGCCTCAGAACTGCTTAGCAGAAAATGTAAAAGGAATAGCCACACTTTTAAGGGATTAATGATATGATTTTTTTCACCTAAGGTAAAGCCTGGTTGTGCCGTTTTACAAAGAATGTTCCAGGTTCGATGGAGCTGGGTGTAAGCAAAATGGCCCCTTTGAATTTCAAAATGCCTCTATTAAAATTCATGACTTCATTGAATATGTGGCTCAGGAACACGATAGAACGGAGTTCTGATTTTAGCTTCTCACCTAGCACCCGGAGGATTGTGGAAGCATAGCTACAAAGTACTTTGTTTTGTTTGTTTTAAAATCACACTTAGATCATTAACTGCCTGAAGGTGCCTTGGTGGTGTCAAGGAAGAGGGAGGGGAGAATATGACTATTTCTGGAGTGACAGATTTCCTCCCGTATGAAGCGTGATTGGTCACTGGAGCCCAGGAAGGGTGAGGCTAGTCTCCCGCTTGCTTAGGGGCTGGTAGTAAAGACATTTTAGAGACAGGCATCACCCATAGGTGCAGGCACACAGCTGCAGTTACAGTAAGCCTTCTTGTTATTATTATTGCTAATTAAGTCAATGGATATTTGATGACACTTACATAACAATAAAAAGGGAATCCTGAAAGTTAGAACATCATTAAGAAATTCGTAACAGGCCTTAATACAAGTATATGATGTCAGTTTTATGTGCTGAAGCGAGAGAATGAATAATTATTTTGTTCAAGCAGCCAAAAAAATGGCAAGAAATAAAAACATGAATTCTGTTGGATTGGCAGTTTGCCCACAGTTCCTCATTTGTCAAGAAGTTTGCATCAAGTATCAGAAGCTTTTGCGCCAATTTCAAACAAGGTGTGAGATTTTGGCAGGCCACTTAACTCTTTCTAGGCAAAAAGAATAATGTTTAGTAATACCAAATTGTCCTAAGAAGTAAAAAAAAAAATCTGAAACCATAGGCCCTTACATATGCCCTGCATAGGAAATACAGATATGGATTCATATTGCTGACAACCTTGTAAAATTAATAGCAAATTAATGCCAAGCATTTATGCTCAGACAGAAATCAAAATGGATTACTGGCAAAAGATACATTATCAATGGTAAATTAAGTGAATAAGTAACACTTGGCATGAATATCTTTAGAGTGGGACAAAAATCACTGAGGTTCAGAGTACAAATTAGCTGGCAACAACATCATCCTTGTGGAGACGATATCAGTGGCAACTTCAGTTTATTACTGAAAGCCCATGACATATAAAAAGAGTTGTACCTTTTTTTCTGTACAAGTTATGGCACTGTGACCCACAACATAGACTTGAATAGGGATTGGGTTTATAGGGTGTATAGGAATCAGTAGTGGGTTTTAGACAGGTCTCAGAACGCTACAGTGTTGATGAGCAAGAGGTTTACATCTGCCTGCCAGTCCTCATTATCATACTCACAGAGGACAGTTGTTGGCCAGTAATGCCTCCTAAACTTCATCCATTGTTAAATTTTTTAAAAAGTTGGAAATTGATCTATTGAATGTGCCTTGAAATATGATATACAGTAAGTCATATGGTAAGAACCAGATGGTCTGAACCGAATTTGCACACTGTCCAAGGGAAAAGCTATGCAGCGAAGCTCCTGAAATGATTTTTTAAAAAATGAGATGTGATCAACACTAATTTATAATACTAAATATTAGAAAAGTGATTTATTTCCAGTTGAAATCTCAGTGGTAATCATCACATAAGTCCAAGGTTACTATTTCGAGGTCAAAAACATGATATTAATTTCATAAGATCAGACTTTCCTAAGTGACTGAGTTGTGGGTAAAAGTTGCTTTATCACTAAGAATTTAATACCTATTTTAAAAAGTAACTGACATTTGGCATATTTAAAAGAAATATCAAGTACTGTTAGAAAATACAGAGCTTCACGCAACCAGAGAATGATTCAAAACTCTATTCACCACTATCTCTCTTGCTGAAATAGAAAACTTCCAGGTTAAGAGTGATATGTCCATCAAGAATGTCTAAATGGGTACTGAAAATGTTAAGGGAGGACTCAGTGGCTCTACATTGAGATTAAGGAACAGTAATTATAGCATGTCTATGACTGGCAAGGACAAAACAGCATTCATCTGTTCCAGAGAATTTTCTTCAGAAAGAAAAGTACGTGTCAAGAGAACTTCCAGTGACTAATGGAATAAGACTTTGTGGAATTACATTATTTGGAAAGTGTAATTTACCTGGACCATAATTTCTTTGGCAAGATTCTGGAGGAGCAGAGCTCTTTATCCATAGCATGTTTTTTTGATTCATTTGATGAATGAGAATTCTACTGCGCCTTGGCAGAGCATGAAGGGCACAGTTACACAGCAAAAGTTAAGCCTCAGGGAACGGAAGCCCTGAGTTAGTCATTGCTCTTCCAGATGAAGACAGGACTGAGAAAAATCCAGTGGAAAGACTCCTAATTGCATAAGACAGTCAGAGAGAAGAGGTTCACCATCCAGGTAAGGAGGGTCTGGTTTTGTTTCAGTGGATGGAAAGATCTGCTGAGACCAACCATTAGCACTCAGGCAGTGGTCGATACTGGGGATTGCGGTGCTCTGCAAAAACTGGGGGAAGCAGTTGATCCTCTACTAAATACACCATTCTAAATGCCTGAGAATGGTGTCTGATTTTAGGTATTTGGGGCAAGGATAGATTTTAGAACAGAGGAATGCACAGTCATGGACAACTCTGGCAGACAGTGACAAGTTCACATAGACACCTCTATCCAGGAGCAGTTGCTTACATGACAGTCAAGAATCCAAATAATGTCCACAGTAAAAAAACATTTCATTTACTAGACTTAGGCAGATCCATCTAGTGACCAACACACCTCACATACTGCCGAAGTATTTCTGTGTGGAGGAGAAGAAAGATCAGTACATGGATTTCTAGACTTCCTTCATTCAGATGAAGGGACAGTTTCTGTATGATATGCCTTCCTGGTAAACCAGGGAGGGGGACAAAACATAAGAGACTCATACACATGGAGAGCAAACAGAGGGTTCCTGGAGGGGTTGTGGGAGGGGGGATGGGCTAAATGGGTAAGGGGCACTAAGGAATCTACTCCTGAAATCACGGTTGCACGACCTGCTAACTAATTTGGATATAAATTTAAAAAAACAATAAAATAAAAAATAAAAAAATAAAAATAAAATTCTAATGCCACAGCTAATTACACAAAAGGGGATACACAATTAGAAAATCATTTGTCTGCACGCTGTTAAACATGTTGAGGGTATTGTACCTGGACGAAGTGGGCAGGGAAGACAACACGGGCCTTTTCCATTCTTTGTGCCACTCAAGTTTTAGTGTGAGAACTCTGTTTTTTTAACTGATGTTTTAGGATAGGCAACAGATGGAGAGCTGGACATCTACAGAATCCACAGAACCTTAAGAGTAAACCTCAAATTCTTTATCTATTTTCTCTCCTGGTAGTCCACAGCAAGAGTTTAAGTGACAAGTGGATATATTTCTGGCAACTTTCAGCTATGAATATAATTCTGTTGTATTACTGAGGTCTTCTGAAGAAGCATAAGACAGATGAATGGAAGATCATACCTTATATTGTCATCAACCAGTTTTTATCAATGTTGGTTTAAGTTATAGAGATAAACAGGCCCATAGATGTCATATTAAACCACTGCCCATTGAAGAGTTTGTGGAATGAGATTTTGATCCAGACTTGATTCCTACTTAAAAAAAAAAAAAATCCATGCTACATATTGAATGTTTATATGTCCCTCAAATTTATATGTTGAGACCTAATCCCCAATGTGATGATATTGGGAATTGGGGCCCCTAGGAGGTGATTAGGTCTTGAAGGCGGAGCCCTCATGAAGGAGATTAGTGTCCTTATAAGAGAGACCCCAAGAACTCCCTTGCCTCTTCTGCCGTGTAAGAAAACAGCAAGCAGATAGCCATCTATGAACCAGGACGCAGGTCTTCACCAGACACCAAATTTGCTGATGCCTTGATCTTAGACTTCTCAGCCTCCAGAACTCTAAGAAGTAAATGTTCATTTTTTAGGCCATAAAATCTGTGGTAGCTTTTTATAGCAATCCAAATAGGCAAAGACAATGTATAGGGTGGTTTTTTTTAAAGTACTTTAAATGGCACCCCAAAAAGGGCTATTTTCAAACCCTAAGGAGTATGAGATCAGCTTTTATGTCTCCCTTGGTGCTCTTAGGACTTGACACCAAGCCTGTTACATACGTTATAAATCATAACTTCAAAGGTAGGGAGGATAAGGAAATTGCTTCCGAAAGACCGGAGGCGGGAGAGGCAAGAGGGTGGAAGGTAAAAGAACTGTCCAGACATTGAGGAACAAGGCAAGCACAGGGGACATTTATTCATTATCTGGTGTTCATTGTTGCGAGACTTTATATTCCTCTGGCTGTTTCTCTTTCCCCACCCTATCTTCACTTTTGCAGGGTAAAATATTCTATTAGACCACATACACACTGCTGTGGAAAAGTACATCTGGGTATCAGAGACTAATTGAGTGGTATCATTTGCTCCAGAAGGCTCAAGTAAAGATATGTGGAAGAATGTATGACCTTTGTATTAAGAATTAGGCCGGCATGAGCCTTTCATCTTAAGAGTTCTTTAACAAGGAATAGAATCAAAATTATTGTTTAGGAAGACTATATGTTCAAGTCTAGATTGTATGGTTAACAGAATTAACAGTAGTGACACATTTGCCTTTAAACAATTCAGGTATGAATTAATGGAGAAATAATTAGTAGACAGAAATGGATGAAATGAAATCAAACACTGTTTTAACTTGGCCCTCCCCCACAGCAATATAAGCAAAAGGCAGGGAAATTAACTCCAGTGACTGCTTCCTAAAACATAATCTTCAGCCCTCAAGAAGGCACTGGGGCTAGGATTTCCTCATCCTGAGGGGGGAATTCTAAAAAGAGTGAGGACGGAGAAGGACGCAGAGAATTACAGAAGGAAAACTAGATTAGCGAGGTAGAACCACACTCATGTGGGCTCCACCCCATCCACTTCTATCACTGTTGCCTTAGTCCCCTCTGTCCTATCACGGAAACATGAGGATAAAATGCTTGTGGGAGACAGAAAATCTGCTTCAAATCAAGAAGTTTCTTATAGGAAACAAAACTATACTAAACATTACCTAACAATGGCCCTGAGAGACTAAAATGAAGAACGCTGTTCTAACATTGATAAATAGTGCTTTGCTTTTAAAGTTTCTGGTTAATCATTCCATTTACTCTCCACCACATGATACCCTTAGCTCAAGAATTCTGTCAGCCAGTCTCTATCTATAGTATCAGAACTCCCGAACAGAGACAAATTATATTTCATGCTCAAGCTTCAGGGAAATATAAAACATGTTATTTTATCAATAACATGTCTTGCGGTCAGTTCAGTCACCAAGAACTTTTTCTCCAAAAGAGAAATCACAGGAGGGTAAAACATAGCAATCATGTAAGAGCCCACACCATGTTAATGAGAAACTAGGATCCTTTATTGTTGGACACTTGAAGAGTCAATGTGTCCCATTCTTAACTTCTTTCAATCAGTCTGTATTTTCTTTGTATTAAGCGGTTCATCTTATTAATTCTCATAATACAGTATCTAGAATGCTCAGGGAAACCACAGATATTCTTACTGAAAGGGTTCCTTTCAAAGCCCCCTCCCCAGCCAAGATTAGACAAAACTCACAGGTATATGTGTTTTGCCCTAACTCCTTGTTTTTCTAAGTCATGGTGCCCCCTCATTCTCAGAAAATAGACCACAACTACAAAACATGCTCTCCTCTAGCTGGGCCACAACCCACATCCCAGAGGAGCCCTGGATAGAGCCCCTGAAGAAACCTGCCCCCTCTCTGGCCAAGAATTAACACCCCTCCCCATACTCTGCATGGGCACAGCTGCAATCATCTCACATCTTTAAGGAAAAAAAAAAAAACCTGAATCCTTAAAAGGCCAGCACAACAGAAGCTCAGGGCTGACCTATCTCTTGATGTCTGGTTCCTCTTCTCCTTTGGAGAGTGAATAAACTCTGTCCTGCTAGTTGCCATACTCTTTTTGCAATTATGTACCACCTGCATCACTGGTCACCCTAACACTGAGTGTCTAAAACAATGTTCTGAAAACTATTTGGGAGTCTTAAAAACTCTGAGAGCATATATGCACGAGCTGGTGTTAACCTACATGTTTTCTATGACTTACAACATATTCTGAAGGTTATCTATTTGAGATCAAGAAAAGAATGTTTCCTGGGGACCTCAGTTCCTACTCATGTGGTAAGAGACAGATACCATTGATATGAAGAACCACTGGTCTTTGGCCTGTTGGTAATAGGAGGTACATGTCATGACAAATGAAAAGGTGGTCAAGGCCAGGAAGAAACAAGGCTGAGGCCCCACTCACACTGTGTTTCCATTTCTGAGTATTGGAAAAAAGTCTCAGGGAACTCCCTTAAAAAAAAAAAAAAAAGCTAACAATGGCTTAAAAATGGCCATTTCTTCTCACTTCAACATAGCTCTGTACCACAATAAGCTACCTATGAAATTCTATTTCATAAGAAAATTTTAGAAGAAATAATACAAGCTCTTTTTTTATAAGCAGAGTTACTAGACTTGGGGTAAGGATCTTTCCTAGAAAAAAGCAGCCAATGAATCATTAGTCCCCTGCAAGTTTTCCATATTCATAAAGCCCAACTTTTAGGAAAAGCTTGAACTCTGTAAAGAACCACCAGGGAAAACACTTATCTCTAAGCTAAGTTAGAAGCTTGAGAATGCCACACCTACCTCAGGCTTGGACAAATCCCCTACAAGCCTTTCTTTAAAGAGTCTTTAAAATCACCCACCTACCTCCTCTCTCCTGAGTCTAGAGTAGCTGGCACCTCTAGATCATCTGTCTTAAGATCTCTTCACACAGGTGACTCAGGAGGAGTTATTCCTTAGGTATTCCCTTGGCAGAGGTTCTTGTTACCTGAGGTCATTTCCTCTATCCCTTCCTCCTTAACAAATTCCTCTACTCTCTAGCTTGCGCCTAACGCAGGCTGTTCTCCCACACTTGAGATCTACTTCATCGTTTTGGGCAGCACCCTGTTTTGCAACAGCTTTTACTCCCGTCACTGGCTTCCGGCCCGGGCAAGGCTAGACTCCAGGGTCTATTCCATCTGTGCTCTTATTTAACTTCCGATGCCTGGCTCCCTCCGCAGTGAAGCTGCTTTCCACCTCCTCTGCTGAAATTCTTGCTTTCTCTCCTTTGCCACCCTCTAACAAAATAGCTTCTTCACAGCAGACCTTTATAATCTCCCAAGACTCTGCTGTTTCTTAACTTTCTTGATGTTCTTTCCTATAATTGCCTGTCATTTCCCCAAAACCACCCCCAACCGTCAGCTAAATCCACACTAGTTGCATTTTCTTCCTCCCAGGGTATAAACCCCAGCTCCCACTTCTTTCATCATCACTCTCTGCAGCTAGTCTTGCAGCTAGTTTTCTTGCTCTTCTACAAAACAAAACAAAACGCTAAAGCCAGCCCCACTGCAACCTGCCTTTTATGATGTAAACCTATCTGCACATCCTTTGTAGTCATGTGACCTTCTTCCCACAGGTAAGTTACTTCTCCTGCAAAGATTCTCCTTTGAGTGGTCTGGGGTGGGGCACGGGCGATCATAATTTTTAAAGCTCCTCAGGTGATTGTGATTTGCAGCCAAGCTTAAGAACCACTGCCGGTACCTGTTTTACACGTAAGCTAGCTGTGCTCAAGTTCTTTTCATCCAGACAATCTTAGCAAACTACAAAGAAAGATCAGACTATAGCAAGCTGCCTTTGCAGTTAGGTTTTAGATTGATCCTTGCATCAAATATGAGATATCTCTGTCCCCCACCAGTTTCTTAAAAGTTATTGACTTCTCTCATCACGCGGCCAAGATGTACTTCTCAAGGTAATTGACTCCACAGCTGAAGAAAATGTTCCCAATTCTCCAAGCTGATGATTACTTACTCCATTTTCCTTGTTCATCATTGTGATGGACAAAAGCCTTTGCCTTCAATTCAAATAGAAACATCCCTTTTTTAATCTAAGCCTGTTGCTTTTATGTTGGCCCCCTGTGGACACGAAGAGGCCAATAAGCTTTCCCTTTGTAAAATTGCTCATGCTATTGAGAACATGAATCAAGTCATACTTCAGCCTTTTGTTCTCTAGTTAAATAGTTCCAAGTTAATTAACATAATTAAAGAATATAAAAACTGGAAGGAACCATAGGGATCTTCTAGTCTAATTATTTTCAAACTTTATTTTTAAGCAGTGGTAACATTATTAAATGAAATCTTAATCCTAATGTATGAAAATTGAGACAAGCAGAGCTGCTTCAGGTGAAATATTCTGGGAAACCCTCCATGCAGGGGTAACTGATTAGGTGGCTACAAGGAACTTAGGTACTTTGCAAAATGAAGTTTGAAAATCTTTGTGTGTGTGTGTGTGTGTGTGTGTGTGTGTGGTCCCGCATCTCAACTTTACAGATAAGGAAGGCAAAGTTCCAAAACTTTACATGGATTTTTAAGTTTCCAGTAATAGACATACTACTCTGGAGTAGCACTATTCAAAGTACTTAACAATGTAATGGAAACATGCTTAATGGAAATGCTAGGAGGTTTGTTTTTGAATTTGACTTTTAATAAACAACAGTCTTTCCTTATTGAGCAACTGATGATAGGCACAGACCTAGATTTTTTTCCCCGCTAACCAAAAAGTACCAAATACAGAATGTCTAATATCAGAGAATATAAATAAAGATCAAATGCAAAAGATCTTTGAGTCTCTGTTCACGAAGCAGTCCCAAGAGGCCTTCCCTCCCTCCTCATGTCACCTTGGTGAAGCAGCTATGCACTCCTAAAGGATTTCATCCTACTTTTGGATTCTGAACGGTGTATCCAGAAAGAAAGAAACACCACTTCTTCTATAGTCAGATGCTGTTCTGTGACTTTGCTGAAAAATAAAAATTTAACTATCAAGACATTCTTCCAGCCTCTGCATCTTGACTTTTCAGGGAACAAGTGTACCTCAGGATTCTATTGCTAGGAAAATAAAGAGCCTGGATATGCCAGATACAGAAAAGGGTTTCTAAATACTTGAAGTAATTATTTTCTTCTCCTTTCCCATTAAATTTCTTTCAATGGATGCGCATTTTTAAACATTCATGCTTTATGTGTGTTTTCAAATTTTTTTTAACGTTTATTTATTTTTGAGACCGAGAGAGACAGAGCATGAACAGGGGAGGGTCAGAGCAAGAGGGAGACAGAATCCGAAGCAGGCTCCAGGCTTTGAGCTGTCAGCGCAGAGCCAGATGCGGGGCTCGAATTCACGGATCGCGAGATCATGACCTGAGCCAAAGTCAGACTCTCAACCAACTGAGCCACCCAGGCGCCCCATGTGTGTTTTCATTCTTACCTTCCCTCCCCCTGGAGTTTCCTCCAGTTCATAGAGGCTAAACAAGCATGCAGTACCCAGAGATCCAGGTAATATGTTGGGGTGATAACCAACCTCAGGAAAATTTACTATATGGTCAGGGCCAGATGAAGACATAGGAGTATTCTGGAAAATAATTTGAAATTTTATCAAACAAATATTCCTTGCAATTTTGAACAGACTTTATTGAGAGAAGAAGCCAAGTGCATAGAAGGAAAGGGGGAAAGGATGGTGCTCCTGGTAGATTTCAGTCTTTCGCCTATTATCTTGAGTAATTTTGCTTTAAGTAGGCACAATCCATTCAGTGAAATAGCAGCTTTATGGATCAGTGGACCTGCTAGTCCCATTCTTTTGATGGAAGGTGAGTGGCTATCTACCAACTGCTTGGACATACCCTCTGTGAAGTCTTTACCCCTGCCCCTCAGCCTAAGAAATTTATCAAATTACTCCTTCTAAGAATATGTAGAGATCTATTAGTGACATTAATGCCTTTTATGAATTGACCATATGTTTTTGACTGAACTGTCTTAATCTACTTCTTGTTAGGCACACTAGAAGGCCCCCTAGAGCCACAGATTTGTAACTCTGTCTCTATTATCCATGGAGTTAAGACTCCTCACTCTGTCACGGTATTGGTATAGTGTTGTATGGTGACAGAGGGTGAGCATAGCATGAAGTACAGAGAAGTTGAATCACTATGTTGCACGCCTGAAAATAATGTAGCATTGTGTGTCAACTATACTCAAATTAAAAAAATATAGTAAACAATAAAAGATTCATTACTCTGCCTACTCCTCAGAACATCTTCATAGCCTACCTCTTATAGGAGGATTTCCTTTAGCATAGCACTGTCCAGATGCCAGGTAATGTCTTAAAAATCTTTACACCTATTATCCCATTTATTGTCTTATAACAGTACTATGAAATGCATAAAATAGTACCATTTTACAAATAAGGAAACTGAAGCTTCAAGAAATTAAGTAGCCCCTCTGAGGTGAAACAGTAGTGGATGGCGGAAATGTGACTTAAGACAGAAATATTCGAGAATCTACAAGTGTATACAGTTCTCTGTACTGATTCCCTATAATACTTTCTGAAAATCCCCCTTATTTTCTCCAAAAGTTTTCTATAAAACTTCATGGTAATAATTCCATATGCCTTCCCTCTAATCAACAATATCCTTTTTTTTTCTTTAATTCTGACTTTCCATATGCTCTATAAAACGTGTCAATCAACACATGAATACATCGGTAGCACATTGTGTACTTTCAACTGTACCTTCACTATACATCATAGGAGAGAAAGATGTTGAAGCCTTGAAACTTTCCTTCTGTTCCTTCACCTCAGTTTCCTGTGTTTTCCTGTATATGTATTTTTAGATCCAAGTGGACAATTTTCTATTTGCAACTATTGGATTAAAGGTTTTTCAAAAATACTTTCTCCAAGATTAATATCAAGAAAATGAGTGTCTCTTAATTTAAGAATATTTGCGGGGCGCCTGGGTGGCTCAGTCGGTTAAGCGGCCGACTTCGGCTCAGGTCATGATCTTGCGGTCCGTGAGTTCGAGCCCCGCATAGGGCTTTGTGCTGACAGCTTAGACCCTGGAACCTGTTTCAGATTCTGTGTCTCCCTCTCTCTGACTCTCCCCCGTTCATGCTTTGTCTCTCTCTGTCTCAAAAATAAATAAACATTAAAAAAAATTAAAAAAAAAGAATATTTGCAAATCTGATGGACACATTATTGAAAGTCCTTTCCAAGTCACTGACAAAGACATTGATTCACCCTGATCCTAGTAGACCACTTTGTGATACTACCCCTAAGATCAGTCTTAAGCTTTTAGGTACCCTGGATGGAAACCAACTATCCACTAGTACTGGAATGAGGACTGTATATAGCAAACCCTCCTATGATAATGTCATGAAATTTATGTACAAGTTTATATACATAAGGGTACATAAAACTTGTAAATTTTTAATGTGGTCTGCAAATATCTCAATAAAGGAAATTCAATTGTCAGTGGCATGATTTGTTTATCACACTGCCAAATGACTGCCACCAATGATCTTTCAATCTTCTTGGGGATAGGGCACTTTGTGGTAAGTTGTAGTAGTCTCTTTCCAAGTTTTAATATTAAATTGACCAGTTCTTAACTTTCCAGATTAAACACATAGAAATTCGCCTATGATTTCTAGGAGCCTGCAGATTTACTTGTTAGTTTTCCCAGTACCTGCGGGTACATGATGTCAGATACTGTTGATTTACACACGTTTGTTTAGGAAGTTTCTATAGATAGATGATAGATAGATAGATAGATAGATAGATATTTAGCATGACATTTTTTTTCTCCCACCAAAGCTTAGGCCTATTAACAATCCATGTCTGAGGGAATAAGGATTAGAAAAGAAGAAATAAAACTTTTTTCTTTTGTTAAAACAGATTGTGATAGATACCTCCCATTATCATTTTTGGAACTTCATTCCACTTACTCCATTATGCTCTATACTCCAGGAGACTGACCTGAATGGGTTGCATGATTGTGTCTTTATTTTCTGGCCTTTATTTGAATTTGGCCAGTAGTAGACACTAGTAGAATATTGGCAGGTGAAAGGAGAGAAAGTTTGGGATATGCATTTCCCTGGTTCCCTCTTTTCGTCCCTATAACAAAGGCCATGAATCCTGACAGGTTGCACTCCCTTTATTTCTCGAGGTTCAGGTAACCATTCTCATACTTTTCTCCTTCAGGCCTAGAGATGGTAGTCACTCCATTAGTTACTAACTCTGGTTTTTATGTCACAAGTTATTGCTTTCCCTAAATGCTGCCTACTTTGTAAATAGTCATCATTTTGTTAAGTTCTCCTCAATTATCCAGGATTAAGGTGCCATCCACTTACTACGGGGACCTTGAGTAATGCACAAATGACATGATCATAAACTTAGAAAATCCACTGAGAGAGAACTTAGTAAGCTTGTTGTCATACGTTTGGTATGCAAAAAATAAGTTGTATTTATATACCAAAGTCAGAAATAGAAAATGAGTGTTTAAAAGATACAATTTGCAAAAAAATATAAATTCATTTAATGTATCTCAGAATAAACCTAACGAAAATTTTCTAAGACTTTATGAAAAAAGAAAAATCTTTGTTAAATTTTAGAAAGTCTAAATATGTGCAGATATATTACGTTCATGGATTGGCTAGACATAATGTGATGGTTTTAAAGTTATCCCTTCAAAATATAGAAACTAACTCCCATCTTCTTGAGTGTGGGCTGGATTTAGTGACTTGCTTTTAAGACATACAAAGTGGTAAAAGTGATAGTGTGTCGTTGAATCATAAAAGGCACTGCGGATTCCCCCTTACTCTTTCTCTTGATCACTTTGAAGGAAACAGTCGTGTAGGCACTGAAGCTACCCTATGTGTAGGCCTACACAGTGAGAAATGGAGGCCTCTGACTAATGTGTTTGTGAATGAGCCAGTACTTCAGCTGCAGCAAGTCTTCAGATGACTAAAATCCTGGATGACACTCTGGACTGAAAACTCATGAGTGACCCTGCACTAGAACCACTCAGCTCAGCTGCTTTCAAATAAATTCCTAACCTTTAAAACTCATGTGAGATAATACATAATTGTGGTTGATGTTTTAAGCTACTACACTTTGGGGTAATTTGTTACACAGTGATCCACTGATAACTAATACATCCAACATCATAAACGTTTCAGTTATTCCCAAATCAATCTCTAGACTAAGTACCATCCTAGTAAAAACTTCAATATATATTTTGTATAACCTCACAAACTTACTGTAAAATTTTTATGTAAATATGAATATTCACTTTTTTCCTAAATAAGAGAGATGAGATGAATGGCCCTAAAAGATAAGCATGCTTAATATTGGTTCAGGGATAGATAAATATATCAATGGAATAATTATCACAGAAAAATACTTAATTTTAAATAGATACTTATCTATAACAGTGGTAGTACTATTGGTCCAACGAGAGAGTGTGTGTTTGAATTTTTTTTTTTCAACGTTTTTTATTTATTTTTGGGACAGAGAGAGACAGAGCATGAACGGGGGAGGGGCAGAGAGAGAGGGAGACACAGAATCGGAAACAGGCTCCAGGCTCCGAGCCATCAGCCCAGAGCCTGACGCGGGGCTCGAACTCACGGACCGCGAGATCGTGACCTGGCTGAAGCCGGACGCTTAACCGACTGCGCCACCCAGGCGCCCCGAGAGAGTGTGTGTTTGTAATAAATGGCAAGGAGCCTGGTTATGGTGCATATAGAAACAAAGCCCAAAAACAGTAAAACAAAAATGGATCCACTCTTGGTTTGAGTTTCTGCAAAAGCAGAGAATGAGACAGAGTTTGGGTACAAGTAGTTTATTTGAGAGATGAATCTCAGGAAGCAGAGTCAGAAATTGGGAAAGTAAGGCAGGGAATAGATAAAAGCAAATAAAGGGTATGCTTATGAATCGATCACTTTGATGGACAAGGAGGACTCAATCCTGCTGGCAAACCCCTGAGACACTGCATAGAAGACACCTTGGAATTTAAAGAATGAAGAAGCTGGAGTATTTATTGACCAACTCCTATCTCTCATTGGTTGAATCGTTGATCCTATAGCCAGGTTATGATTGTTGATTGCTTGAAACAAACCATTCTAAAAACTAGTGGCACTGAAAAAAACAAAACACTTTATGATGCTCATGAGTTCTGTTTGCAGGAATATGTACAGAACAAGTTAGAAGATGGCTTGTCTCTGCTCCGCTATACCAGGGTACTTAACTAAGAAGACTCAAATGACTGGAAGTGACTCAAACATAAGGAGGTAGAATCATCTGGAAGCTTCTTCCATCATATGTGGCACTGGATCTGGGATGAATCAAAGGGTGGCATCACCTGAAGCTAGCAACTAGAACACCTACTTGGGGTCTCACTGTATGGCTTGAGCTTCCTCATATCCTAGAAATCTAAAGGGAGCTATCTTTCCTATATTGCAACTCAGGCTCCAATATGAGCAAAAGGGTAGAATCTCCATGGCAAATTCTAGCCTAGCCTGAGAAGTCATGTCACATCACTTCTACTTCAGGAAAGTCACCAAAGGCAGCCCAGATACAAGGGAGGAGGAAGAGACCCTGCCTCTTGATGCAAGGATGAACAAGAACAGTTGGTGAGAAGGATCCCAACAACATTATAGACCATCGTTTGTATCACTCAGCACTCCTTATGTTCTATTTTACCTTTAGGTATTAGCCTGTGATGATTTCAAAAAAAATCCTAATACAGGAGGCTAGTACAGTTCTACTTGTTCAGTTAATGCTGAGGATGAAATTAATATTCATATCTCCTCTTCCTCTACCCTCATTAAGAATTTATACTCTCATAAGTTGCTTTCTCAGTGAAGTGCAACAGATATTTATCCCTGTAAGGCCTGCACCTCTAGTTACCTTATCTTTGTCATGCCATTTACTATTATCACCAGGCACACAAAGACCAAGAGGTACATCACAGAATCCTCAGAGTTCCAGACATATTTCTCTCTGTCCCTAATATAAAGCAGCAATCCTAGTTCCTCATTTACATTCACTGGCCAGTAGCCAGTAGTGTAACTCCTTTTTTGGTTTTGCCTGTTGGTACCCTGGCAAGAAGAGCCCACAGTGATCAGATGGAAGTCGTTGTTTTAGGTCAGACATAATACTTACTATAACCCTGGTAGAAATGTTACACCTTTGGTAACCAGAACTTTTAATCTTGCAGAGTCTAAAGCTGTGGCCATGGAAATGACAAATTGACTGTTGGGTTATGTGGAGTGATGGTTAGGGAGATGAATCCTATTTCTCTCCCATGGTTTCTAGAGCTATATAATCCAAGTATTTGGGACATAGGAAATAAAGTGGCCATTGGTTTATCATATATACTGCATTGTGAAAGACAACACTGTAAATTTACAGTGTCATCTCTAAGCTAGTACCTTAACTGAGTATTAAAAGGCCACTCTAAAACTTAGGCCTGTAGCTTCCATGTGATATGCTATATGATAGATATGTGTATCTATCATAGTGGACAGATAATAGTTCCTGTGATAGTCTATTGTTCCATCTCATTTGATATAAAATGGGTCCTTTTCCTGAAACAATCTCAATATTAGTAAATTAGAAACTATGTGAGGTTCTTAGATAGTTTTGCTGGCAGAGGTACTGTGAGCAGGGGATACAAACTTATCTGTAATGTGTATAAATCCAATTAGGATAAGCCGCTGCACCTTCCAGAGTGGAAAGGATCAAGTATAAACAACTCTTCACCATGTGGCTAGTTCTTAAAAGATGGCACCATATTGAGAGTTCAGCATAGGTCTTACTGCTTGCAGGTTACACATTCAGCAGTGATAATATCTAGATTAGCCTTGGTGAGGAGTCCATACTGATGAATCCATGCATTACCCTTATTCTTACACCTCAACTACTCCATTCATACTTCCATCATGTGAGCACTGAGGTGCGTGGCCAAAGATAGAGGTTGGCTGATCTTTACTGGATGGATCACTCTTTCCACCTGATTGTTTAGTACCTCCCCTCATTATCTGGTTGCCATTAACTTAAAAAAAAAATCCTCATACTTTGTGTTTACTGCCTTTGGTTTTTTCACTTCCTTATTCCCTAGAATATTATGGTGACCTGATCTAATCTCGCTTCTTCTAGACCCTGACCGTTTGGTTAAGTCATTTTTTTTTTTCTGTCCAAGAGTTCATGTAGACTTTCTGTTCAAGAGCTCTCTGTCGAGATAGGACTTTCTGTCCAAGAGTCCTTAGCTCTTACAGTTTATCCTTTCACATAAAATGAAAACCAAATCTAGTACCTTATTTTCTGCCCATAAAAGGCAGATCAGGCCTTCAGACCATGATTCAAGTCTGACATCTGTTTTAAAAGAAGGGAAACAAAGGAGGATTGGGAAGGAAAACAGTCAGACTACAATACAGTTCTAAGAACGTTTTTACCAGTCTTATAAAAGTTTTGAGCCAGTTACCCATTACAACTTGACTAGATGTCAGCTCACATGCCATAGGAATTAGCCAGCATTTATACCTCCATAGTGCTCAGTTACTGACTAGAAACAACCTTGAGGAAACACGGTATTGGCATAAATGCAGTGGCGGTTCCAAGAGGTGGCAGCTGAGACTTTCATGTAATTCTTCTCCCTGTAGCCAGCTCCCATAAGGGAGCTGTGAATGGTGCATTCACATTGCTGTCACAAGATCTCAAATCTTCACTAATTTCCCCAAATATTTTGGGAATTACCTCCTCTGTTCTGGCTTGGCATACATGTGCCTTACCAAGCCATCTAGGGTACATGCAACTTTCATGCTCACCAGGCTTAATTTTAATATGATGTCATACATATAATGGACAAGTGTAATGACCTATATGTATTGAGATGATCTAGGTTCCCTTTTAGTATATTGAGGCAGATAGAAGCAAGGCTACAGAACCAAGGAGCAAGGCAGTGAAAATATATTGCCATCTATCCCAGGTGAGTACAAACTGTTTTGGTTCTCCTTCCTGATTGATATTTAAAAGAACACATTAAGGGTGTTCTGGCCTAGGCTGGCAACCTAGGAAGACACTGAACTCACCTCCTCCACAGGATATACCAAATTACATCTCTTTATAAAGCAATTCCTCCTGAAGAAGAAATGGCAGCCAAGTGAACAGCTTCTCTACAACAAAAGATAGAAAGAATGATAAAAGAGAAGAGCAAGAGAGATGGGGACATGGTAACAAAGGGAACCCCAATCCTGATGCTGTAAACTGCAGTGGGAAAGGATAATACTGAGTGACCAGGAGTAGATCCTTCTGGATTTGGAGACAGACAAGGAGCCATCGTTTAAACGAGCAACTAGCATATAAAACAGCTAGCCCTAGAACCCTGCCAAACAGTAGAGAAATAGTTGAAACTCCCTCTGGGTGGGAGGGGCTGATGGATATAGTTTATGCTCCTCCTACATCATGGAATCATAGGCTTGTGTACTTTGCGGGCCCTAACCTAGGATCTTATCCCATGCCAGTCCCACCCATCCCACCAAGGCATCCATAGGGTGATGCACACCACTGGGATATACCTGGCTATTGTGTATTGCAGCTCCAGACTGTGTGCTAAGGTGGCATAAGTGCAAAACATTCCAGAACACTCCAGGACCACATCACTTCAGCTTCAGATGACTTGCTAGGACACACCTAGCACAGAGCACTACAGAACCTCCCAACTGACATTCAGATCCAGCCACCCTGCCAGGGTGTACCCTGCATGGAGTTCCCCAGGAACTTCAGCCTGTGCCTGTATCAATTCCAGGTATCCCAAAGCACCCCATGCATGGAGCACTCTGGAACAAACGCGTCACATGGGCCTCTGCTCCAGTAACCTGGCCAAAGCACTCCCTGTGCTGAGTACTGTGGGATACTTTGGTTGGCACCCAATTCAGCTTTAGCTGTCACACCAGGTTATCCTCTGCGTGGAAAGCCCCAGGACAATCTAGCTTGCAACCACCTCAGTTTCTGGCTGATCTTTTAGGGCACCCCCCCATACACAGAGTGCCCTGAAACACCCCAAGCTTGCTTTCATTTCAGCTTCAGCATTTCTGCTGGAGCGCCCTCAGTTCATAGAACATGAACACACCCCAGTCCACACCAACTTCAGATTTAATTGTTCTGTTAGGGCATCTACTGTGCATAAAGCTCTGAGACCACACTAGCCACAGCTGCAGCCAGCCAGCAAATGTCACCAAGCACACACAGTCTACATAGGGAATGACCATACATAGGGAATAAGACCATGACTTCAAGGTTAAAAGAAGTAACTTTTCACCTAATCCATAGGAAAACAGAAAGAAATATATACATATGATATATATATATATATATGATATATATATATGATATATATATGATATATATATATGATATATATATATGATATATATGATATATATATGATATGTTATAACATATATATAACAATACAAAGTTTACCTAAAGAAACAAACAAAAAAGCTAGAACTAGAAAAAGAACAAAGCCCAAGGTGAGAAGGAAGGAAGTGATAAAGATCAGATCAGAAATAAATGACATCGAGGCTAAAAAGAAAAAAAAAAAGATGACAAAAAAAGTCAATGACACCAAATTATGGATCTTTGAAAAGATAAAACTGATAAACTTTTAGCTAGGCTCATTAAGAAAAAAAAAGAGATTAAGAACCCAAATAAGTAAAACTAGACATAAAAGAGAAGAAACTGACACAACAGAAATAAGAGAATTCTATGAAAAATTATATGCCCAAAAATGAACAATGTAGAAGAAATTGATATATATCTAGAAACATACAATTTTCCAAAACTGAATCAGGATTAACATAAAATCTGAACAGACTGATAACTAGTAATGAAATTAAATTGGTAATGAAAAAATACCAAAAAATTAAGTCCAGGACCAGATGGATTCATAGGTGAATTCCACCAAACATTTAAAGAAGAGTGAATACCTATTCTCCTCAAACTGCTCCAAAAAGTAGAAGAGGAATGAAAGCGTCCAAATATATTCTAAAAGGCCAGCATTACTCTGATACCAAAACCAGACAAAGACACCACAAAAAAGGAAAACTACCAGCCAATATATCTGGGGAACACAAATGGAAAAATTCTCAACAAAATATTAGCAAATCACATTCAACAATACATTAAAAGAATCGTTCACAACAATGAAGTGGGATTTATTTTATAAACAGGATTTATTTTATAAAAGGAAGATTCAATATTCACCAGTCAGTATGGTACACCACCAAAAAAAGGATAAAAATTAGATGATCATCTCAATAGATAAAGAAAAAACATTTGATAAAATTCAACATCCATTCTTTATAAAAAAAAAAAAAACTAAACAATGTGGGTTTAGAAGGAACATACTTCAACATAATAAAGGCCATATATGAAAAACTGCAGCTAACATCATACTCAAAAGGTGAAAAACTGAGAGCTTGTCTTTTAAGATGGAGAACAACACAAGGATATCCCCTCTTGCTGCTTCTATCACATTGTACTGGAATTCCTAGCCACAGCAATCAAACAAGAAAAGAAAATAAGAGGGATCATATTAACAAAGAAGAAATTAAAATGTCATTATTTGAAGATTACATGATGCTATACATAAAAAGTCCTAAAGACGCCACAAAAAAAACCACAGGAAGTAGTAAATGAATTCAGTAAAGTCACAGGATACAAAATTAATACCCATAAATCAGTAGCATTTATATACACTAATAATGTACAGAAAGGGAAATTAAGAGCACAATTACAATTACAATTGCACAAACAGAATAAAATACCTAGGTATAAACCTAACCAAGAACATAAAAGATGTGTACTCTTAAAACTATAAACATTAATGAGAGAAATTGAAGATGGCACAAACATATGAGAAGATATTCCATGCTCGTGGATTGAGAGAACCAATATTGTTTAAATGCACACACTACCCAAAACAATCTATAGATTTAATGTAATCTCTATCAAAATGCCAACAACATTTTAACATAACTGGAACAAATAATCCTAAAATTTTTATGGAACCACAAAAGACCCCTGAATAGACAAAGAAATATTGAAAAAGAAGAGCAAAGCTGGATGTATCATGATCCTAGGTTTCAAGTTATATTACAAACCTGTAGTAATCAATAGTATGATCCTGGCACAAAGACAGACACGCAGATAAGTAGAACAGAATAGAGAGCCCAGAAATCAATCCACACATATATGATCAATCTATGACAAAGGAAGCAAGAATGTACCATGGGATGAAGACAGTCTCTTCAACAAATGGTCCTGGAAATACTGGAAAGCTAATGAAGGAATGAAACTAGACCACTTCCTAACACCGTACACAATAAACTCAAAGTGGATTGAAATAATAAATAAATAAGACCTGAACCCATAAAATTTCTAGAAGAAAACACAGACAGTAACTTCTCTGACATTGGCCATAGTATATTTGTATTTTCTTTTATTTATTTATTTTTTAAAGATAGGTCTCCTAAGGCAAGAGAAACAAAAGTGAAAATAAACTATTGGGACTACTTCAAAATAAAAAGATTTTGTACCATACAAGAAACCGACAAAACAAAAAGGCAACATACTAAATGGAAGGAGATATTTGCAAATGATATATCCAATAAGGGGTTAATATTTCAAATATATAAAGAACTTCTAGAACCCAAGACCAAACAAACACTCCAACTGAAAAAATGGGCAGAAGATCCGAATAGACACTTTTCCAAAGAAGTCATACAGATGGCCAACAGATACATAAAAAGATACTCAATATCTTTTGATTGCAGGGAAATGCAAATCAAAACCACAATGAAATATTACCTCACACTTGTCAGAATGGCCAAAATTAAAAACAGAATAGTAAGTGTTGATGAAGATGTGGAGAAAAAGGAACTTTTGTTACTGTTGATGTGAATGCAAATTGTTACAGCCACTATGGGAAACAGTATGGAGGTTCCTCAAAAAAAAAAAATAATAAAAATACAAACATCATATGATCCAGTAATTCCACTATTATTTACCTAAAGAAAATGAGGACACTAATTTGAAAGATATATGCACCCCTATGTTTATTGTAGCATTATTTAGAACAGCCAAGATATGGAAGCAACCTAAGTGTTCACTGATTGGCAAATAGATAAGAAAGATGTAGTGTGTGCATGTGCGCAAACACACACACACACACACACACACACACACACAGGAATATTACTCAGCTTTAAAAACAGACGAGATCATGCCACTTACTACATCATAGATAGATCTAGACAGTATTATGGTAAGTGAAATGTCAGAGAAAGACAAATACCATTTGATTCCATTTATATGTGGGATCTAAAAAACAAAAGAAATGAATACACCAACAAAAAGCAGGATCAGACTTATAAATGTAGCAAACTGATGGTTGCCAGAGGGGAGGCAAGTGGTAAGATGGGCAAAACAGGTAAAGGGGAGGGGGAGATACAGGATTCCAGTTACAGAATGAGTAAGTCATGGGAATAAAAGCTGCAGCTTTGGGAATATAGTCAACGGTGTTGTAGTAACATTGAATGACGACAGATGGTAGCTACATTTGTGGTGATCATAGCATAATACATATAGAAGTTGAATCACTATGCTGCCCCCCTGAAACTAACGTAACATTGTGTGTCAAATACACTCAAATAAAAAATAAAAATTAAAAAAAAAACACTTTAGGAATATTATTAAGCCCTAAAAAAGAATGAAATCTTGCTATTTGCAACAACATGGATGGATCGATAGCGTATAATGGTAAGTGAAATAAGTCAGAGAAAGACAAGTACCATATGATTTCAGTCATATGTAGGAATTTAAGAAACAAAACAAATGAACGAAGGGGGAAAAAAAAGAGACAACCAAAAAACAGAATCTTAACTATAGAGAATAAACTGGTGGCTACAAAAGGGATGGTGGGTAGGAGGATGAGAGAAATAGGTGAAGGGAATTAAAAGTATGCTCACCTTAGGGATACCTGGGTGGCTCAGTCAGTTTTAAGCCTCCTAGCTTCAGCTCAGGTCATTATCTCATGGTTTGTGAGTTTGAGCTCCACATTGGACTCTCTGCTATCTGTGCAGAGCCCACTTAGAAACCTCTGCCTCCCTCTCTCTCTGTCCCTCCCCCAATCGTACACGTGTGCTCACTCTCTCTCAAAAACAAATAAACATTAAAAAAAAAAAGAGTACACTTATCCTGATGAGCACTGAGTAATGGTATAGAATTATTGAATCACCATACTGTACACCTGAAACTAATTTAACTGTACGTTAACTATACCGGAATTATTTTTTTAAATAAAGAACACTTTAAGGAAATCAATAGCTACTACAAATAAGAAGCTTGTTTATCTGCTCTAGTGAAGATACTATCTTCAGCACCATATCTATCATTGGGGCTCCCATTTGTTAAGTTTACTGTAGTCTATCACCATCTGCCATATCCATCTGGTTTTTTTGCAGGGCCATGCTAGTGAATTAAACAGAGAAATGTTGGAGACTGTCATCCTTATATCCTTTAAATCTTCAATTTTCTGTAATTCCATCTGGGGTTTGCTTAAAATATTGCTTACAATTTAGCATCTTGGCTAGGGGAATGAAGTTTCAACTGCTTCAATTTGGCCTTTTCTGTTCTAAGTCTCTTAATCCAGAGGTTGGAAAATGAAAATGAGATTTTTATTAGCTCCCTGATATATTTATTTTACTGTGGACTAGAGAAGTAAACAAAGAGTAGTCTGTAGACCCATTAGACCTACTGTGAGATACTGAGATGTACTTGGTCCAGAACTCCGTTTACCACATGGTCTCTATTCTGCCCCACTCTAACTGGGAAAGGGTTGGCATTTTAGACCCTTGCTATCCCTGTCACCTCCTACTCTGTATTCAATAGCCCACAGAAGATCTGGGTATTCCTATTTCACCAAGTATAGTTACGTGAGTTAATGGATGTAGGCCCCTTTGAAGAAGTTTGGGGGGAATATTTGGTACATATTTACTATAGATATGTAGGGTCCTCCCTTAGAAGTATCTGGTCTTTCAACTGATGGACTTGCAACTGGCTAAAGTCTGGACATTGAGTGAGAGTTTATGATTTTACATTGCGTCGACATTGCCCTGCTTTTGATATTTAAATGTTTTTGTTAACATAAGTAAAATTTTACATAAGAAATACTTTCATTGGCTTCCTATATGTTTCTTTTTGTGAATGCCATGTTGTCTTAGGCATAATGAAGATCCCAGGGAATCAGGGCCAATGGTTGACATTTTTTTCATGTTGACTATTATGTAATAATCTCCACTATTCTTTTGATTATTGAGTGCAACTATTTGGACTCTGCTATTCTGGAATTACATTATCCCAACCGACACTAGGGAGGCCAGTTCAGTAATGGTGTCTTTGGGGCACCTCGGTGGTTCGGTCAGTAGAGCACCTGACTTCAGCTCAGGTCATGATCTCATGGTCCCTGAGATTGAGACCTGGGTCTGCTCTGTGCTGACAGCTCAGAGCCTGGAGCCTGCTTCTGATTCTGTGTCTCCCCCTGTCTCTGCCTCTTCACTGCTTGTGCTCTCTCTCTCAAAAATAATGAAGTTAAAAAATATATAATGGTGTCTTCTATCATCTACTCTGGCCTATAAAGGACAGACAGTCCCTCCCTCACTTGTCTATTTCTTATTACTTCAGTAAATAAAGTATATTCTGGGCCTTCCCTGGACACATAGTCAACTGATAATTTTCTGGTTTTATATAAAAAAATATCCGTTTTATTTATTTATTTGTTTCTTTGTTTATTGGGAGTGTGAGCATGTGGGGAGAGGGCGGAGAGAGAGGGAGAGGGAGAATCCTAAACAAGCTCCATGCCCAGTGTGGAGCATGACATGGGCCTCAATCTCACAACCATAAGATCATGACCTGAGCTGAAATCAAGAGTCAGACGCTTAACCAACTGGGCCACCTAGGCACCCTAAAAAATCCATTTTAGTAGGCATATCTCTCTCAGTTTTCCAACTCCTTCCTCCCATCTCTGACAAGGCAATTCAAGCACCCACACTTCATCTACTATTGGCCAAAGTTTCCCACCTTTTTGGCCTCAAGATCCATTCACACTTTGAACAACCCATGAGAACCCTAAAGAGCTTTTGTTGGAGGTGCTTCAAGATGACATCATCAGAGAATCCTAAACTCACTTTCTCTCATGGACACAGCTACATATGAAATATGAAATGTGAAATCTACAGCAACATATGAAATAACTGTCTCTAAAAAAAGACCAGAAAACTAGCTGAATAGCAACTCCACAATAAAGGATAAAAAGGCCAGGTCAAAATGGGTAGGAGATGTAGAGATGCCATCTCACTAAAAACCCCACCCCTGGTGTGGTGACCCACAACTGAAAAAGGTACCACCAATTCAGAAGTCTCCCTGAGAAGTCAGGGATTTGGGCCCCATGTAAGGTGCCTCAACCCTTCAGACATGCATCAGAGAGAGACAAGCCCCCAAACATCCAACTTTGAAAAACAAAGGGGCTTATGTCCAGAAGAACCATTGGGCTGTAGGGGATGGAAATTCACACTTAAAGGGCTTGAATGCAGACCCACTTACCCAGGGACCCAATACAAAAGCAGCAGTTTTAAAAGTGCCTAAACCATACATGAAGGAGATACATTTGCTAATCTTTTTTTTTTTTAAAAATACTTATTTATTTAAATTCAAGTTAGTTAACCTACAGTGTAGTATTGGTTTCAGGAGTAGAACCCAGTGATTCATCACTTACATATAACATCAGTGCTTATTCCAAAAAGTGCCCTCCTTAATGTCCGCCACCCATTTAGCCCATCTCCTACCCATCTCCCCTCCATCAACCCTTAATTTTTTCTCTATAGTTAAAAGTGTCTTATGGTTTGCCTGTCTGTTTTTATCTTATTTTTCCTTCCCTTCGCCTATGTTCATCTGTTTTGCTTTTTAAATTCCACATACAAGTGAAATCATATGGAATTTGTCTTTCTCTGACTTATTTTGCTTGGCATGATATATTCTAGTTCCATCATGTTGCAAATGGCAAGATTTCATTCTTTTTGATTGCTGAGTAGTATTCCAGTGTGTGTGTGTGTGTGTGTGTGTGTGTGTGTGTATCACATCTTCTTTATCCATTCATCAGTCGGTGGACATTTGTGCTCTTTCCATAATTTAGTTACTGTTATTTGTACTCTTTCCTTAATTTAGTTATTTTTGATAATGTTACTATAAACATTGGGGGCATGTGCCTAATCTTAAAGTGTCTGTCAAAGGGAAGGAAAAAGTGCTAGGACTTTTTCTGGGGATGAAGGCACTGGCAGGTGCCATTTTTGCATTCTACCTCTATCGTGCTAGCATTGGCAGGCACCATTTTTGCACTCTCCTGCTAACATGCTAGCACTGGCAGGGGTGCTGTCTCTGTACTGCCCCTGTGGACCCATCAGACTGGGGGAGCTGAGCACCTGGATCCTACAGATCTTCCAGAGCTGGGCAGTCAAGTGCCCCATCCCTATGCTACCCTTGAAGTCCTGACAGAGATGGTGAGTGCCTGCAGCCACACAGGGGACAACCCTTGAGTGTCTGGATCCACTGGCCATGGATGAGTATGTTTCTGGCCTTTCCAGTTTGAAACAATTGGAGAGAGTTCTTGGCAGCCTACTACCCCTAGCATACTACACAGGTAAAAGACCCCCCCAGACTTTCTGTGAAAAAGGCATATTTACTTGTCCTAGAGCTTCAGCCTGAGGGACATACTTCAGGATTACCACACATTTAGAAGCTATGAAAGTGCTCTCAGGGAACATAGGCTGGGGGATGCCATTACTGTGCTCTTGACTCAAAACAGCTTGCTGGTATCTCCCCAAAAGGAGATATATACTCATATACTCATATGGAGCCCTAATTCTTGTAACTGTTGCCAAAGGATACCTCCACATTACCTGGTTTAGAGACCAACAAGGTTTTTGATGGAAGTCCCATAGGACTCATTCTGAAAATGACCTGGAGACTGGCATGACATATCTTTCACAGCTAGTCATAGATATGAAGGATATGAAGGACAGAGACATGATCAGGATCAAAACCTCTGGCATTCTTACCCACAAATGAGACATCATAATATATATATGGAATATATAAGGTATATATTCGCATACCTTAAAAGCAGCTGCCTGACGATCTAGCTTCCCATCAGCCTCGAAAATGGGGGTCCCTCTAGGACACTCACAGTACTTGTCATGCTGTCAACAACTGGGAACCTATCAAGAATAATTCATGCTGCTTAGGCAATTCCAAAGGCTTGAGAGATAACCAAGAACTAGGGCCATGTTGAATGATAAATTTCATTTCCTATATAAGGACACTTCTTCAAGATTGGAAAGACAGCTGTTTCACTTAATACATAGAAACAAATAGAGAATCAAGCAAAATGAGGAGACAGAAGAATATGTTCCAAAAGAAGGAATAAGGTAAAATCCCAGAATAAAATGTTAACGAAATAGAGATAAGTAATTTATCTGAGAAAGAATTAAAAGTAATGACCAAAAGGATGCTAATTTAATTTGGGAGAAGAATGGATGAATACAGTGAGAATTTTAACCAAGAGATAGAAAATATCAGAAATGACCAAACACAAGTCATAGAGCTTAAGAACCCAATAACTGAACTGAAAAATATACTAGATGAGTTCCACAGTAGACTGGATGCAGAAAAAAATAATAATCAGTGATCTCAAAGATAAGAATTCATCCAATAGAATTCATCCAAACAGAGCAGCAAAAAAATTTTTTAAAGAATTTCAAAAAGTGAAGATAGTTTAACAGACCCACCAGACAACATCAAGTGGAGTAACATTCACATTACAGGGGACCCACAGAAGAAGAAAGAGACAGAAAACTTATTTGAGGAAATAATGGCTAAAAACTTTTCTAACCTGGGGAAACAGGTATCCAGATTCAGGAAGCCCAGAGAATTTCAAACAAGATGAACTGAAAGAGATTCCACAGCAAGATATATTATACTTAAAATACCAAGAGTGAAAGAGAGAATCTTAAAAGCAGTGAGAGAAAAACAGCTTGTTATATACACAAGAACCCCCATAAGACTATCATATTTCTCCACAGAAACTTTGCAGGCCAGATAGGAGTGGCATGATATACTCAAAGTGCTGAGGGGAAAAACTTCCAACCCAGAATACTCTGCCAGGCAAAGTTATCATTAGAATTGAAGGAGTGATAAAGAACTTACCAGCAAACAAGCTAAACTGGCCCTACAAGAAATACTAAAGGGACTTCTTTTAGCTGAAAAGAAAAGGCACTGACTGGTCAGAAGAAAACATTTTAGAATTAAAATCTCACTAGTAAAGGTAAATATATAATAAAGGTAATAGATTAACCACTTATAAAGCTAGTACGAGAATAAGGAGGGTAGGAGATGACAAAGTAGGAGGATCCTGAGCTCACCTTTTCCTACAGACATACCAAGGAAACTAAATGTATTGCAACTCATTCTGAAAATGACCTGGAGACTGGCATGACATATCTTTCACAGCTAGTCATAGATATGAAGGATATGAAGGACAGAGACATGATCAGGATCAAAACCTCTGGCATTCTTACCCACAAATGAGACATCATAAGCACATAGAGCAAAGGGATCAGACCTCACACTGGGCACCCCAGACCCTAGGGATCTGCACTGAAAGGTGAATCCCTATAACATCTAACTTTGAAAATCAGTGGGGCTTAACTCTAGGAAAGTAGAGAGCTATAGGAAACTGAGTGGCTGCCCTTAAAGAGCCAGCACGCTAAATAACTTGGCCTGTGACCCAGCATAGAAGCAGCAGTTTGAAAAGCACCTGGGATATGAAAGAGATTTAAGGACTAATTTTAGGATGTGTGTTGGATAGGCAGGGATATGCAGGGGCTCTCTGGGAACAAAAGTGCTAGTGAGCACCATTTTTCTTCCCTCCCCCAACTTAGATAGCCAGAGGCTTTCTAAAGCCAGTTGACACTCTACATCTACCTTGCTAGCACTGTGAGCTCTGCACCAGTGTTTCCCCGTGGACCAACACTATCCAATCCTCCTGTCCAGCAGGCACCCCTCCAAAGTGAATCTCCAAAGTGAATACAAAGTGAATCTACTACTACACCTAGGGGGAAGTCCCAGCTGGGACTGTGTTCCCCTCCAATGTGAATTATTTCCTGGGGAAAGGGGAGCACACCCTGACCACCAGCACTTCTGCAGCAGTAACAATGGCTCATTGCAGACAGTGGGGCTGAGTTCTAGTCCTTCCCACCAGTGAGCCCATGTGGCTCTGTTAAGATCTTGGGGAGCAAACCCTGCCTGCCAGTGCACCCACAGTAGCAGTAACCAGGCCTCATAGCTAGTTTCACAAAAGAATGACAAAATTACAGAGACCTAAAGATAACAGAGATAAGCAACATGCCCAATAAAGAGTACAAAGTAATGGTCGTAAAGATACTCACTAGACTTGAGAAAAGCATTTATGAACTCAGTGAGAACTTCAACAAACAAAATATTTGAAAGAACCAATCAGAGCTGAAGAATACAGTAAGTGAAATGAAAACTACACTAGAGGGAATGAATCAACAGCAGACTAGAAGATGCAGAAGAACAGATCAGTCATCTGGACAACATGGTAGTGGAAAGCAACTCAAGCTGAACAACAAAAAGAAAAAAAAATAAAAAATGAAAATTGGGACCTTTACGACATCATCAAGTGTAATAACATTCATACTATAGGGATCCCAGAAGAAGAGACAAAGAGCCAGAAAACTTATTTGAGGCTATAATAGCTGAAAACTTCCTAACCTTGGGAAACAGACATCCAGGTCAAGGAAGCACAGAGAGGCCCGAACAATATGAACCCAAGGAGGTACACATCAAGACACATTTGATTAAAATGACAAAAACTAAAGATAAAGAGAGAATCTTAAGAGCAAGAGAAAAGGAAACCATTACATAGAAGGGAAGCCCCATAAGGCTATCAGCTGATTTTTCAGCAGAAACTCTGCAGGTCAGATGGGAGTGAGATATATATTCAAAGTGCTGAAAAGGAATAGCCTACAGCCAAGAGTATTCTACCCAGCAAGATTATCATTTAGATTTGAAGGACAGATAATGAGTTTTGCAGACAAACAAAGTTAAAGGAATTCATTACCACTAAACCAGCCTTAGAAGAAATGTTAAAGGGAACTCCTTAAATGGAAAGAAATGCCATAATCAGAAGCAAAAAAATAACAGAAGGAAACATTTTTACCGGTAAAAGTTACCACATAGGAAAAGTAGGAGATAAATCACTTACAAAGTTGGTAAGGAAGTTAAAACACAAAAGTAGTAAAATCAATTATATCTAGAGAAATTAGTGAAGAGACAGACAAAATAAGATGTAAAATATGACATCGTATACATAGAATACGGAGTAAAGAGTAAAAATTTAGTGATTTAATGCATTAGAACTTAAGCAACCATCAACTTGATAATGAATGCTATACACATAGATATTATAAATGAACCCCATGGTAAATGCAAGCCAAAACTCAGTAAAAGATACACAAAAAATAAAGAGAAAGAAATCTAAGCATAACACTAAAAGAAAGCTATCAGACCAGAAGGGAAGAGAGCATGAGAAGAAGGAAAAGGGAACTATAGAAACAACTAGAAAACAACAAAAATGGTAATAAGTATACACCTGTCAATAATTAGTTTAAATGTAAGCAGCCTAAATGTTCCAATCAAAAGACATACAGAAACTAAACAAGAAGACCCATTTATATCCTGTCTACAAGAGACACACTTCAGATGAAAGAACACACACATAGACTGAAGGTGAAGGAATGGAAATAGCGGTTTTACAAAACAGAAACCCAAAGAAAGGTATCTATACTCATATCAGAGAAAATAAACTTTATACCAAATACTGTGATAAAAGACATTATGCAATGATAAAGGGGGTAATTCATCAACAAGACATAATATTTATAAATACATATGCACTCAACATCAGAGCACTTAAGTATATGAAGCAAATATTAACAAATCTAAAGGTCGAAATTTATATGAATACAATAATAGGGGAATTTAATATACTTTTACAACAATGGAAAGATCATTCAGAAAGAAAATAAGAAAACACTGGCCTTAAGTGACACACTAGATTGTATGGACTTAATAGATATATGTATAACATTCCATCCAAAAATAGCAGAATATACTTTTTTTCATGTGTATATGGAATATTCTCTAGGATAGATCAATCATGTTAAACAACAAGTCTCAATAAATTTAAGATTGAAATCATATCAAGCATCTTTTCTGACCACAATGGTATGAAACTAGAAAAATTTTTTAATGAAATTTATTGTCAGATTGGTTTCCATACAGCACCCATTGCTCATCCCAACAGGTGCCCTCCTCAATGCCCATCACCCACCCTTCCCTCCCTCCCACCCCCCATCAACACTCAGTTTATTCTGTTTTTAAGAGTCTCTTATGATTTGCCTCCTTCCCTCTCTGTAACTTTTTTTTTCTCCCTTCCCCTCCCCCATGGTCTTCTGTTAAGTTTCTCAGGATCCACATAAGAGTGAAAACATATGGTATCTGTCTTTCTCTGTAGGACTTATTTCACTTAGCATAACATTCTCCAGTTCCATCCACGTTGCTACAAAAAGCCATATTTCATTCTTTCTCATTGCCAAGTAGTATTCCATTGCATATATAAACCACAACGTATTTATCCATTCATCAGCTGATGGACATTTAGGCTCTCTCCATAATTTGGCTATTGTTGTAAGTGCTGCTATAAAACACTGGGGTACAAGTGGCCCTATGCATCAGCACTCCTGTATCCCTTGGGTAAATTCCTAGCAGTGCTATTTCTGGGTCATAGGATAGATCTATTTTTAATTTTTTGAGGAAACTCCATACTGTTTTAGAAATTAACTACAAAAAGAAAATTGGAAAAAAATCACAAATATGTGGACACAAACAAAATGCTACTGAACGAGTCAGTGAAGAAATCAAAGTGGAAAGGGGAAAAAAATGAGACAAATAATAATGGAAATACAATATATAAACTATGTTGGATCAGCAAAGGCAGTTACAAAGGGGGAAGCTTATAGTGATATAGGCCTATCTCAAGAAATAAGAAAAATACCAAATAAACAATCTAATTGCACCGAAAGGAACTTGGAAAAGAAATACAAATAAAGCCCAAAGTTAATAGAAAAAGGGAATAATAAAGATTAGTGTGGAAATAAATGAAACAGTGACTAAAAAGATCAGTGAAACTAAGAACTTCTTCCTTGAAAATAAAATTTACAAAATTTTAGACTCACTAAGAAAAAATGAAAAGGCTCATATAAATAAAATCAGAAATAGAGAAGTTACAATACCAAAAAAAAAAAATACAAATGACCAGAAGAGACTACTATGAACAATTTCACCAACAAACTGGACACTTGGAAATAATGAATAAATTCATAGAAACATACAATCTTCCAAGAATAAATCATAAATAAGACATCTGAATAGACCAATTCATAGTAAGGAGATTGAATCATAATTTAAAAATTGACAACAAACTAAGTTCCAGGACCAGACAGCTTTACGGAAGAAGTCTACCAAACATTCAAAGATTTAATACATATCCTTTGCAAACTCTTCCAAAAAACGGAAGGGAAGCACAACTCATTGTGCACATGCTCCCAAACTCATTTTATAAGGACAGCATTACCCTGATACCAAAACTGAACAAAGCTACCACTAAAAAATGAAAGAAGGGAAATTATAGGCCAATAACTTTCATAAACATAGATACAAAAATTCTCCCCAAAATATTAGCAAACTGAATTCAACAATACAGTAAAAGGATCATACATCATGATCAAGTGGTATTTATTCCAGGGATTCAAGGATGGTTCAGTATCCACAAACCAATCAACATGATATACCATATTAAGAAAATGAAAGATAAAAACCATATCATCTCAGCAAGTGCAGAAAAAATTATTTGATAAAAATTCAACATTCTTTTATGATTAAAAACTCTCAACAAAGTGAGTGTAGAGGGAATGTACCTTAATATAATAAAGGCCTTATCTGATAGCAAAAATCATAGCCCATGACAAAAAGCTGTAAAGCTTCTCCTTTAAGATCAGGAACAAGACAAAGATGCCTACTGTTCCTTTTTTTTTTCTTTTTTTAAACATTTATTCATTTTTGAGAGAGAGAGACAGAGAGAGAGCATGTGTGTGCGCGCTCTCATGAGCGGGGGAGGGTCAGAGAGGGAGGGAGACAGAATGGGAAGCAGGATCCAGGCTCTGAGCTGTCAGCACAGAGCCCAAGGACGTGGGACTCAAACTCATGAACCATGAGGTCACAACCTGGGCCAAAGTCAGATGCTCAACCAACTGAGCCACACAGGCGCCCCTGTTGCTTACTTTTATTTGACATAATATTAGAAATCCTAGCCAGAGAAATTGGACAGAAACACATAAAAATTGGAAGGGTAGAAGTATAATTGTCACTGTTTGTGCATGACATGATTTTATATATAGAAAATTCTAAAGACTTTACCAAAAATTAGAATAAACAAATTCATTAAAGTTGCAGTGTACAAAATCGATACATAAAAATCTGTTGCATTTTTATACTCTAATAATCTATCAGAAAGAGAAATTAAGAAAACAACCCTATTTACAATTGCATCAAAATTAATAAAATACCTAGGAATAGATTTCACCAATAAAAGACTTATACACTGAAAACTAAGATAATGATGAAAGAAATTCAAGAAGACACAAATAAATGGAAAGATATTCTGTACTCTTTAATTGGAAGAATATGGTTAGGATGTCCAGATTCCCCAAAGCAATCTAAAGATTCAATGGCAGCCCTATCAAAATTCCAATGGCATTTTCACATAATTAGAACAATTCTAAAATTTTTATGGAACCACAAAGATCCTGGAGAGCAAACCAATCTTGGGAAAGAACAAAGCATGATTCAAACTACGTTACAAAGCTATAGTAATGAAATCAGTATGGCACTGGCATAAACACACACACACACACACACACACACGAACAGGATAGAGAGCCCAGAAATAAATCCACACGTATATAGTCAATCAATTTATGGCAAAGGGGCCAAGAATATACAATGGGTAAAGGACAGTCTCTTTAATAAACAATGTTGAGAAAGCTGGAATGCCACATGGAAAACAGTAAAACTAGATTGCTATCCTAAGACATACACAAAAATTATCTCAAATTATATTAAAGACTGGAATGTAAAACCAGAAGCCATAAAACTCCTAGAAGAAAACATAGGTCCTTGACATTAGTTTTGGTGATAATATTTTCGATCTGACTCCACTAGCAATGTCAACAAAAGCAAAAATAAGCAAGTGGGATTGCAACAAACTGATAAAGTTCTGCACAGCAAAGGAAACCGTCAACAAAATAAGAGCAACCTACTGAATGGAAGAAGATATTTTCAAATCATATACCTGATAAGGGGTTAATATCTACAATATATAAAGAACTTGTGCAACTCTGTAACAAACTGCCCAATTAAAAAATAGGCAGGTGAGGGGCACCTGAGTGGCTCAGTTGGTTAAGCGTCTGACTTTGGCTCAGGTCATGATCTCGTGGTTTGTGAGTTTGAGCCCCGCGTTGGGCTCTGGGCTGACAGCTCAGAGCCTGAAGCCTGCTTCAGATTCTGTGTCTCCTTCTGCCTGCCCCTCTGGTGCTTGCACTCTGTCTCTTGCACTGTCTCAAAAACAAACATTTAAAAATTTTTTTAAAAAATAGGTGATCTGAATTTTGTTTCTCCAAAGACCTCCAGATGGCCAGAAGGCACATGAGAAGATCTTCAACATCACAAATGCAAATCAAAACCACAGTATCACTTCACTCCTGTCAGAATGGCTGGTATCAAAAGGGAAAGAAATAATAAGTGTTGACAGGGATCTGGAGGAAAGAGAACCCTCATGCACTGTTCACGGGAATGCAGATTAGTGCAGCCACTATGGAAAACAGTATGGAGGCTCTCAGAAATTAAAAATAATACTACTGCACAGTATAGAAATTCCACATCTGGGTATTTGTCTGAAGAAAATAAAAAAACTAACTCAAAAAGATATATGCACCCCTATATTCATCTCAGCATTATTTACAATAGCCAAGACGAGAAAACAACCTAAGCATTCACTGATGAATGAATGGATAAAGAAAAAGTGGTATATATGTACAATGGAATAGTACTCCCAGAGAATGAAATCTTGCCATTTGCAACAAAACATAAATGGACCTTGAGGGTATTAATGCTAAGAGAAGTCAGTCATACAGAGAAAGACAAATACTGTTTGATTTCATTTAAATGTACAATCGAAAAAACAAAAGAAAACAAAACTCACAGACAACAGATTGATGGTTGTCGGTATGGGTGTGGTGGTATGAAATGGGTGAGACAGGTAAAGGGGACCAAAAGGTACAGACTTCCAGTTTTCAAATAAGTCATGTGGATATGACATATACACAGTGACTCTGGCCAATAAAACTGCATTGCAAATTTGAAAAATACCAAGAAATGAATCTTAAAATTTCCCATTACAAGAAAAATAAACTGTGTATGGTGAGAAATAACTAGATTTATTGTGTAGATTTTTGTAATATATACACGATGTCAAAGCATTATGTTATACACTGAAACTAATATTGTATGTCAATTATACTTTAAAATTTTTAAAAATAAAGAGCTTTTGCTTATGTGGGTTTTATCTACCTATATCATATTAGACATTAAACTGGGATATTCTAAAATGTGAACATGTTATTTAAAAATAAAAATGAACACATTATAGATTAATATACATAATATTTCATGAAAAATAATATTTTTAAAAAGTGAGAATAATGGCATTATTTTACATTTTGCAAGTCTTTTTGATATCAGACTCAATACAAGATAGGTAGATTTTCTGCTTTTGGATTCAATCTGTAGTAATATGTTATTTGGGTTGAAGTATGTGCAGAACATCCTGCTTTACCAAATAAACAGTTTGAAAAAGGAGGAATAATTTAACAGCATTTTCAGACACTTGTGAATATTCTTTAATACTTCACTAAAATGTGAGAAGTAGTTTCTTAAAGCATAGCTGTCATGTGAAATCTGAAGTAATTTCCATGAACTTTTCCTCCTCTGCTACATTAAAATCTGTTGGCTTACTGTGCACTTTAAATAAATCTTTTAGCTATGATCTTGAATCATGCATTAACCATTTAGAAAATATTAGTGCACTGAATTAAACAGCTCTTCTAAATGTTGATTCATTTCATTATACAATACTAACAATGACCCATTCTTTAAATTCTCTTTCTGTGATTTCATTAGTGTGTAAAAATGCCATCAATTTGTATCTTCCACTTTACTGAATTCATTTATTACTTCTAGTAGGTTTTTTTGATGTGGAATCTTTAGGATTTTCTATGCATAGCATCATGCCTGTGAATAGTGACAGTTTAGTTGTTTATCGTTTTGGATGCCTCTTATTTCCTTTTTCTTGTCTGATTGCTGTGGCTAAAGACTTCTTGTACTATGTTGAGTAAAAGTGGCAAGAGTGGACACTGTCATCTTATTCCTAAATATAGAGGGAAAGCTTTGTTTTTCACCATTAAGGATGATGTCCAAAATATATAAAGAGCCAATAAAATTCAACACCAAAAAACAGCCCGATTGAAAACATGGGCAGAGAACCTGAATAGATATTTTCCAAAGGCATACAGATGGCCAAGAGACACATGAAAAGACGTTCAACATCACTAATCATCAGCAAAGTGCAAATCAAAACATCTCACAATGAGATCACCTCATGTATGTTAGAATGGCTAAAATCAAGGAAACAAGAAGCAACAAGTGTTGGTGAGGATGTGGAGAAAAAGGAACACTTGTGCAGTTGGTGGGAATGCAAACTGGTACAGCTACTGTGAAAAGCAGTATGGAAGTTCATCAAAAAATTAAAAACATAAATACCATATGATCCAATAATTCCACTGAGTAAAAAACAAAAACACTAACTCAAAAGGATATATGCACCCCTATGTTTATTGCAGAATTATTTACAACAGCCAAGATATGGAGCCAACCCTAGGGTCCATCAAAAAAATGAATGGATAAGGATAATGTGGTATATATACACAATGGAATATTACACAGCCATAAAGGATGAGATCATGCCATTTCATAAGTCAGAGAAAGACAAATACCATATAATTCCACCCATGAATGCAATCTCAAAAAAAAAAGAACAAAAAAGCAGTTTCAGAACTATAAATATAGAACTGATGGTTGCTAGAGAGAAAAAGAGTGGAGGGTTAAACAAAAGGGGTGAAGGGGAGAGGGAAATACATGCCTCCAGTTACAGATTAAGTAATGGGTATAAAAAGCAGAGCATAAGGAATACAGTTAATGATATTGTAATAGCAATATAATGGGATAGTAACTACACTTGTGGGGAACATAGCATAATGTAAACATTTGTCAATATGTTTACATAATGTATACACCTGAAACTAATGGAACATTGTGTCAACTATACAGAATTTTTTTAAAAAGTCACATTCTTTTATAAAATTATCAATCTAATCAAAGTCTTTAGATTTTTAGGAAGTGGTCAAGCTCAATGTGTAATATACAAATTTCCCACAATTCTAATTTTTACTTAAAATTTTAAATTTCATTGCTGGAAATAAATACTGTTAAGGTTTTTTCCCTTGAAACAGTAGGCTTACCCTGTTAATTTTTGAGAATATGACTACCAAATAACCAACTCTGAATAACCTCATTTGCCTGTCAGTTATTTCAAGACAAAATGCTGTTTCCTGAAAGAGTCTTGCTCAGCTTTCAAGTGAAATAATTGCGTAAGTACTTTTCATTGATATAATGATCATACTTTGGCATGCAGAAGCTTTGTGCATACTTCCTATTTTGTCACATAGAATATTAAAAAGACATGTAGTCAAGTATCAATTTTTTTAAATTAATAATTTTGACTGCTTCATCAAGAGCATCTCTTGGAAAACTGACTTTAAAAATTGGCAGTGGAGACTATTAATACAGTTTAGTGCAACTACCTTGACTTTTTACTAAGGCACCAGCAATTTGATAAACCATTGCTTTGGCACTATCAGTGGAAATGTCAACAAAACAGAATATGCAAAAATAATCTTATTAGTAGGAAGATAATTTGAGCTTGTGGACTCCATGAAATGGTCTCAGGATCCCTACAGATGTGTAGACCACACTCTGACAGTTGCTGCTGTGGAAGTATGATTTCCAAGCTGTGGACTGCTCTCCTACCATTTTATCAGGACTGGTTCCAAGCACCTTAATGTATAATCAGTGAGGTGAGACATTGCTGTTACTGTAGGATATTAGATTTTATTTAGTTGTTTTGTATGGAGAACAAACTCATTTTGTAAATCATCTTGTTTTCATGGTTTCTGAGCCAGGTAAACCTGATATACTCTTACAAAGAGGTGGGGGGGATTCTTTGGGTGCCCCACAGGGTTTAGAGTAAACTAAGAGCTCAAGGTTTTCAACTATCTCTATTCCAGACTTCTTAGGCCCATCTCTTCTTTATCAGAACACTGTTTTAGCAGAAGAGACAAGTCATGGCTATTATTTCAGCTCCTTAACATCTGTCATCTGTACAATCAAATATTAATCCTGATTTTTATGTAGGAGATGAAGGTCTCTATTTTTTAAATAGCTTTCTTTCACAACATTCCTAATAGTCAAGTGACATGAACCTGTTTCTCTTTTTTCATGCTTCAGACATAGTCAACCAAACAGCCAATTTACTGTCCTGATTATCATTACCCTCATATATTTCAAATGTTGCAACTATGTATAGGCCAGTATTTCCTCTTTTGCTTGTGATTGTTTCCAATAAACCATAGGTGAGAATCCCAATGTGATGCTGCAGGATTCCAGTAATGGAGACATTTCGCCATTTGACTAGCAGATGATCTCATTCTGGAATCTCATCCGAGGGTCTGCTTCCTAGCACAGTTTGGGTTACGGACAAAACCAACCTGACCTAAAATTTGGGAAAAAGTATTTATTTGGAAAGTGATCTCAGGAAGTGAGTGGAAAGATGCAATAGGGAAAGGGACAAAGACAATAGAGTATGTACTAATAAGTAGTTATCACTGTTTGCAGCTAGGGTTCAAGTCTTGTGAACTCCTTGGGAGGCTGTGTGAAATATACTTCACAATTGTCCATTGTAGGGGTGAGGAAGTTACTTTTGTACTCATTCTTTCCCCTCATTGGTTGAAGATCATTCCTGTGGACTGGCAATGTCTCTTACAGCCAGCCCTCTATAGGGGCCACCTACTCCAGCAAACAGAGCAGTTGAAGCCTCAAGGAAACTGGCCCCACAAAACCCCTCCTGACAAGACGATGCTTGGGGTATGAAGCCAAGTGTAGGATTCTTCTTCACTGAAGCTATGAGTGAACTCTGAGTTGGGTGAAAAAATAAGGATGAGTTCCGATTATACCTATCACAGATCCCTACCTCACATTCACACAAAAATCAAATCCAGGAATATTAAAGGCTTAAATGTGAAAGGAAAAACTATAAAGCTTTTATTATTTTTTTAAAAAAAATTAATGTTTTTATTTATTTTTGACACAGAGAGAGACAGAGCATGAGCAGGGGAGGGGCAGAGAGAGAGGGAGACACAGAATCTGAAGCAGGCTCCAGGCTCTGAGCTGTCAGCACAGAGCCTGACTAGGGGCTCAGACTCACAGACTGTGAGATCATGACCTGAGCTGAGGTCGGACGCCCAACTGACTGAGCCATCCAGGCGCCCCAAAACTCTAAAGCTTTTAGAAGACAACGTTGAACCTTTTCGATCTTGTAGGTGTTAAATATTTCTTTAAAAAAATACAAAAATATAAATCATGAATAAAAAGTTTAATAATTTCTCCTTACTAAAAGACACCCTAAAGAGAGTACTTTAAAAATGCTACAAACTTGAAGATATCTGCAACAGATATAAACAAAAAAATAGCGTATGGTACATGTAAATACTGTGAATCCAAAAGAAAACCCAATAGAAAACCCAATAGAAAAATGAGAGGAAAATCAATAAGCAGAAACTTCAAAGACTGAGAAATCAAAATGACCCATAAACATTTGAAAATATTCAATTTCCTTAACCAGAGGAAAGAAAATTAAAGCCACAAAATTAGCAAAAATAAAACTGTCAGAATGTATCAGGTATTGACAAAAACACAGAACTCTCATTAGCTTTTAAAGGGAGTGTAAATTGTATAATTTCTGTGAAATGTGAATTGGCATTTCATAGCAGAGTTGAACATGTGTATTTCATATTATCTATCAATACCACTTATAGATATACACCCGAAGAAACTTCTGTACAACAGGATGTCACAAGGATATAGCTTTTTTTAAAAAAAGAAACACTACAAAACCAGAAATAAACCAACTCTTGTCAGACTTTGAGTCTTGCTACTGTTTCTTACTAGTTGGGTGATTTGGACAATTTCTTAACCTCCCTAAACCTCAATTCTCTCATCAGTAAAATGAAAACAATACTAGCTCCTAACTCACAGGCTTGTTATTACAATTAAATAATGCATGTAATGTCCTTACAAATGTGCTTGTTACTTGCTCAATAAATGTTAATAAAATGAATAATTCTTACTTTCATTAGAGTCTCAGAAAAGGACTATTTAAAAAAGAGGGTTATTGTACCTTTTTAATTCCTCAGAGATTGTTAAATAGCATTTGGTTTTATTTATTTTTAGTTATTTGGACTTAATAATAGAACCTACCCCATGGGGTTGACAGAATTAAGTGAGATAAAACAGATAATACACTTAGAGAGGCTTCTGTGCTTGATGGTGAAGGCACGACATGGGTGACCACTATTATTTTTTTCCTATTTTATATTAATCTCCTTGGTTTTAAACACTATGACATTTGAGCATTAGCCTAATATGTTTCTTATTCTTTTTCTTGGCTTTTCTCTTCACATATTTAAGTATTTTTATATTAAAACACCAAACTCCTAACCATTGGATTTTATTTGGTTCTTAGATGTCTTTTCCAATAGGTTTTTCCCCTTTTTATTAATCTGGATCCAGTTGAGATTTCCTAAAATTCATTTATTTTTAATCGCATTGAATTTTCTTCTCCTTCATGATCTTGAATATCGTCATATTTTGATCATTTCCTCCCAAGTTTCTATATTGAACCTTTCTTAAAACTTTGCTGTTTAACCTATCTATATGGTTTGTAAATCTAGAGAGGCCTCATCTGTGACTCAGTTCAGAAACCTGAGCTCAGTACTGAAAAATCAGGCAGTGCAAAATAACACAAAACAAAAATAAATAAAATAAATATTTTTGAAGTTGTTATGTGAAAATGACTTGCGAGAATCAGAACTCAATCATAAAAAACACTCAATCATGAAACTATGGCATGGGTTTTACCTTCCCAATAGCAACCAAAATCCACTTAGATATTAATATAAGGTGGTAGAAACTCTCAATATAATTAATCTGCACAGCAATGAAATACTTTGACACTCAATTCCCTGCAACATATCCTATTCTACATGGAGTTGAGGTGCTCTCTATCCTTGCCACTCAAAGTGAGGGCCAAGGGCCAGTAACATTAGCATTTTCTGGGAGTTAGCTAGATTCATAAAGTCTCAAATATCGTTCCTTGAATGTTCAATCAGTATCACCATTTTAACAAGGATCCCCAGGCTGTTTCTATGCATAATGGTATTTGGGAAGCTCAGAGCTACAGACAGTCTGATCTGTTCATGCAAGGCACCTTCTTCCTCTAACTAGATAAATGGCAAGGTTCCCTAAAACATGGTATAGGTAGGACAAAGAGGCAGTGATAGCTACCATTAAATGAAATGTTAAGTAGATGCCATTACATGGACTAGTGCATGTGTCTAAGTCTGTTTCTTAGCAATTTAATTATTTATGGCATTTCATGCCACAAGTGTTGGCCACGTATGAGTGTGTGATTTTTTTTTTTACAGCTGCCTCACTGGAATATTTTGATAAAATATTACTTTTACTATAATATTGAAACAATAGAACATATTTTAATTTACTCACTCAGTGGACAAGCATTTAATGACAACCTGTTTTGTCCTCTACTAGAAGCTGGGGACAAAAAGGTGAACAAAACATAAGACTCAGTTTCAAGAAACTCACCATTTAATAAGGAATGGACACATAGATGGACACTTTTAATGAAGTGAAATAAATGCTTTGATAGAACACGCCCACAGTCATTGGAGGCATCAATGAAGGGCAGCTCTTCTAGATTAAGAGGAAGGTGGGAGGGTGGAAAGGTAATGACCAAGTTTTCTTAACGGATGAGTATACTAATTGCTTGGAGAGGAGAAAGGAAAAGAACATTCCTTGGAGTTGAGATGGCATAAGCAGATATTCAGAAAGTAACAGTTGGAATTTCAATGGGGACTTTCCAGTACAGATGCTACTGAAGCATACTGTGCAAGACAAAAAGTAGAGACAGATGGAGCTGGAGAGGGAGCCAGGGCATTTCAAGTCTGTGTGAAATATCTTGTAGTTTATCTTCTAGGGCGACATTAAAAGGTTTTTAAACAAGGAAGAGCCCAGTCAGATTATCATTATTGGTGGAATCACTCTGGCTGTAGAGTGGAGGAAGAAAGAAGGACGTGGGAAGATAAAATCCAAGGCAAAGAGACTAATTAAGAGGTTGCTACATTCTTGCTGCTTGCTACTAAGACAGCCAAGAGTTACAGAGCTGTTTGATGGTGAGATGTCAGCCTCACAACCAACTAGAAGGGGAAAGGTTCAAGGAATATGCAGGAATTGAACACCCCTACACACTTTCTCTACAGCTTTAATGTTGTATTCCACTTTTCAGAACACTGAAATCACTGCTTTAAATGAAGAAATTCTCAAGATATCATCCTTTTCCATCCACTATAGTGTAAAAAAAATGAAACAATTACATCTTTTATTATGTAAACAGCTTAAACAGAGATAAAATGTAATTTATCCCACATGCTGTCAAATAATTAAAATATTCGTACCACGGATTCCTCAGCCTTTCACACATTGGAAGGGGTACTCATTGGAAGGGAGTCTTAATCCAGGAGATAAATCACTTAACATTTTCCTCTTATTTAATTTTTGCCACAGTGCCGGTAGCTTCAGTATAGAGTTGCATTTTCAAGCTTTATGTTTACCCTAGAAGTTAAATGTGCACTTCCAGAACTGCCTGCAGGTAAGAAGAAGGAAATTACATGTTAAAGAAATCTTTAAACTGGGATGAACTGATTTCTCCTCCCCCTCTACATCCTGATTTCTGTCTTAAGCATCATTCCCTTCATACCCCTCTTCACTTTTCTCTCTGATCTCAGCCCAGTGGGAATTAAGATTTTGGAGGAAAACGTATATTTATTCCTAGTTTTACTGAATGATAGAAGAAGGTTTAAGTGATAGGCAAATGAAGGAAATTCAAGTCCTCAATATGCAGAACTAATATGCCTGGTTTTTGGCAGAGTGAGAAACTCACTAGGTTCTGTGGTCCATCTTTATCTAAATAATAGCACATTCTCATCTAAAACTTGTAGGGGCTCAGAACTCAGTAAGAGAGATTGCCATTGGATAACTTATTCTGCTGACAGGCACCAAACATTTGAGCCTCCTGCAAGCAAATTTAGCAGTTTTTAGTTTTTTTTATTTTTTATTAAAATTGTTTTTTAACATTTATTTATTATTAAGAGACAGAGAGAGACAGAGCATGAGCAGGGGAGGGGCCGAGCAATGGGGAGACACAGAATCCGAAGCAGGCTCCAGGCTCTGAGCTGTCAGCACAGAGCCAGACGCAGGGCTCGAACTCACAAACCACGAGATCATGACCTGAGCCAAAGTCGGACACTCAATCAACTGAGCCACCCAGGCACCCCATGACTTCAATACTTTTATTGTTTGTTATTATATATACTCTTTTGAGTCCCATCAATCTTTTTATTACAAGATCTCTAAAACTTACTTCAAAAATACATTTTCACTTGATAATGGAAAAAATTTCCAGAGTACACAAGTACAACATGAGAATTAATCTTTTAAAAGATTAGATAATTTTAGATAATATAATGTAGGGCAATGTTTCTTCAAGTTCTATGGGTTTCACTAAAACCCCCAACAAAATTTGGTATGAAGAAAAGTCTGTTCCATTTTCCCTCCCAGAACTCAGGTCAGCATGGTGGTGCACCCAAAGTAGATGGGAAGTCAACATTTGAACCATGCATGGTGACCACTTGGAGGGCTTGTGGTTTCTGTGGAGTAAATCCTGTTCATCCTTAGTCTATTTATTTTATCCCTCATTTATCCTCTTCATAAATTAGGAAAAAAACTCCTGGATTTCAACCTTTCTTGAAACCTGGGTATTAATTTTTTCATGATATCACATGAAATAAAATTCTAGAGTAAAAACCAGTTGATACACTTTGCTTGGAAGTCAACCCAAAAGTGAAAAACATTGTTGTCTTATAAATTCCAATCTCTCTTTAAGTTAATGAGTACTAGGGAAAACAAAAAGTAACAACCTCTTCTCAAAACAAACACATTTAATCACATCACGACATTAAACATGTCTAATTACACTATTCCAAACAATGCCTTTACATTCAATCTGTTGCCCCCCACAAGCATCTCATTTAAGAGAGGTGTCAAATCATTATCCTTCTTAGCACCATTCTCCATCCAAGATCAATGGATAACTTACTGGCACTGTTTTACATCTTTAAATGTAAGTCACAGATCATCCAGGTAGCTTGCCCAGGATTAAAGGAAATTATCCACCCAATAGGGTGGAGAAAGTACAAGGCTTCTTATATGAGAAGACCTTATGGGCAATCATCTTTTTGGAAGAGGGGAGAAAAATAAGCGTAGGACAGTGCTAGGAGTAGCACTAAACTTTTAGCTAGTTATTCAAACAAGTTGAGACTAAATTAATTGTCCATAACAAAGAATGGTGGTAGGAGTCTACAGAGATGAAAGTGGGATGAGAAAATCCTTTCCAAGTCCAGTTCCAATGTACCCATTACCATAACTGCAGAACTATGTTGAGATGGCAGGAATAAAAAATGTGCTATTTGTACTGTGACTTTGCTGAATGTTTTTACCTTATAAGAAAAAAAAAATGAGATGAATAAATTTTATAACAGTCTGACCCTTATTTAACTTGATGGATAAAGAGAAGCATACTGAGTCAAAATGGAGTAAGAGGGACAGATTCAGACATTGGACTGTAAGCATCCCAGGACAGTGATCACTTGTTCATTTCTCCCTCCAGAATGAGTTTCTGAGGGTAAGCACTTCATCTTATCTATATGCTTAGCAAAGGGAAGCCACACAAACCCTAAAATTATCCCCAACAACTCCTTAAGAGAGTTTCCAAGCTACACCTCATGGAAAAAAAATACAGTTGACCATTGAGCAATGTGAGGGTTAGGGGCACGGATGCTATGCACAGTCAAAAATCCATGTAGACACTGTGGGGAGTTAAGATGGTAGAGTAGTAAGACCATCCTATGCTTTCCTCTTCCCTGAACACACCTAGATAAATATCAAATCATTCTGAATACCTAGGAAATTGATCTGAGTATTCACAGAAGAAACTGCACAACTAGGGGGAGAAAAGAGGCCACATTGTGGAAAGTAGAAGGTACAGATATGTGGTTTGTGGAAGAAATGGATCATGGGTACTGTAGATGGGAGGAGTGCTGGGTGCTGTGGAGGGGAGGGAGCCCTGGTCTCATACAGAGGTGAGAGGGGTGCGAGGGGTGCGAGGGGTGCGAGAGAGAGAGACAGAAAGTACACAGTGGATTGCACAAGGAAAACACTTCCTCAAAGCCATTGGTTGGAAAAATGAGAGGGGCTGATTTTCATGAGGTTTTGCAACCAGCAGGGCTCAAAGACTAGAGATGTAAAGTCTGCGGCATGGCTGGTATAGAGCAATGAAGGCACTGCAATGCTGTAGTAGAGAAGGCAGGCAGGTAAACTGGGGGGCAGGTGGCATAATCTGGGGATCACCTAAGATGCACTGGAAGAAATGGTTCCTCCTTCTTGGAGTGTATCTGATGAGGTGGCATTGCCTCTCCACAGACAAAAGAGTCAGTGGGTGCCATTTCCTTCCCCTTCCCCTCAGCACAGGCACAGAGACAACTGCTGAGGGTGGCTAACCTGGACACAAGCTCTTTATTGTGCTTTACTCCAAACCCAAATGCTCCTTAGCTCTGGTGCTACTACCCTTCTGGGTCACACCTGCATCATTCCAGCATGGTGAGACCCTATCCCAGAACATAAGTGCAGGTGCCTGACAATATCAGGTCCCTAAAGTTTGAAGTTTTACAACTCAGCCAGCCTGGCTGGGATAGAGCTCAAAGTGCACTGTGATGCTCCAGGCAGGCGAGCAACTCGGACACAGGCAGTGTGCAAACAGTGATCCAAAAAATGCCTAGGATTCACAAGAGGAAATTATTCACTTTTCTAGGAGGGCTTCCCTGGCAGCAGCAAGAATGAAGTCCCCTCTCCAGAGATAAAGGAGCTGGCTGGTGCCATGTCCCTCCTTTGCCCCTCAGCATAAACTAACTTCAGCAAATAGCACATCACCAACACTGGCTTCCCAAACTGCTTAGCCCAACTCCAACCTCCTGTACTCGGCTTGTACTTCTTTTCTCTAGCAAGTTTGCCTAAGAACCAGTGCAGCCTGCTCCTCTGCCAGACCAGGAAACCACCCCACCCTGCCCACAACACACACCACATCTACTGACCATAGAGTTCTGCAAAGCTTCAGCCCTAGTGGAAATAGCATCAGGTCTCTCTTAACAAGCAGACCAGAGCACATCTAGTTAAAACCCACCACACCCTAGCTAAGGCAAGGAGAAACCCTGCAGAGGACTGACCTGAGGGTAAAGCAGCCATAACACAGCAGCAGAATGCATGTAGCATACACCAGAAACATTTCCTGAAGTGCCAAGCTCTTGAGAGTATATGACCTCTTCTTCACAAAGCCATTACTCTCAGGAACAGGAAACATAACAGGTTTTCCTAACACATAGAAAAGGACAGAGACCTAGACAAAATACCAAGATTGAAGAATTCATCCCAAAAGAAATAACAAGAAAAAGTCACACCTAGGGTCTATCTAATTAAAACAGATGTAAGTAATATGCCTGATCCAGAATTTAAAGCAACAATCATAAGGATACTAACTGGGCTTGAGAAAAGCAAAGACACAAAGGGGTTCCTTACAGCAGAGATAAAAGAGCTAAAAGATAATCAGGCAAAGATGAATAATACAAGTCAAGATTCAAAACTGACTGGATGTAATGACCACAAGGATGGAAGAAGCAGAGGACCATATAAGTGATATAGAAGACAAAATTATGGAAAATAATAAATATGCACAAGAGAGGGAAAGAAGAATCTTAGATCACAAAAGTAGACTTAGGGAACTCAGTGATTCCATAAAGCATAACAACATTCATATCATAGAAGTCCCAGAAGAAGAAGAGAGGGTAAAAGGGGCAGAAAATTTACTCAAGGAAATTTTAGCATAAAACTTCCCTAGTCTGTGGAAGGAAATGGACATCTAAATACAGGAGGCGCAGAGAACTCCCATCAAAATCAACAAAAGCAAGCCAACACCAAGACATATTGTAGTTAAATTTGCAAAATATATAAAGAAAAATCCTAAAAGCATCGAGACAAAAAGAAGTCCCTAACTTATGAGGGAATATAAATAAGGTTAGCAGCAGATCTCTCCACAGAAACTTTGCAGACAAGAAGGGAGTGACATGATATATTCAACGTGCTGAATGGGAAAAATATGCAGCCAAGAATACTCTATCCATCAAGGCCATCAGTTGAAATAGAAGGAGAGATAAAGAGTTTACCAGACAAAAACTAAAGGAGTTCGTGACCACTACACCAGCCCTGAAAGAAATATTAAAGAGGACTGTTGAATGGGAAAGAAAGACCAAAAGCAACAAAGACTAGAAAGGAACAGAGAAAATCTCCAGAACAACAACAAAACAAGTAATAAAATGGCACTAATTTCATATCTATCAAAAGTTACTCTGAATGTAATCGCGGGGCTCGAACTCACAGACCGTGAGATCGTGACCTGGCTGAAGTCGGACGCTTAACCGACTGCGCCACCCAGGCGCCCCATGAATGTAATTTTTTTAATGTTTTATTTTATTTTTGAGACAGAGAGAGACAGAGCATGAACAGGGGAGGGGCAGAGAGAGAAGGAGACACAGAATTCGAAACAGGCTCCAGGCTCTGAGCTGTCAGCACAGAGCCCGATGCGGGGCTCAAACTCACGGACCACGAGATCATGATCTGAGCCGAAGCTGGACGCTTAACTGACTGAGCAACCCAGGCACCCCAAAATTACTCTGAATGTAAATGGACTAAATGCTCCAATCAAGAGACATAGGGCGACAGAATGGGTAGAAAAACAAGACCCAACTACATGCTGACTACAAGAGTTTCATTTTAGACCTAATATACCTGCATATTGAAAGTGAGGGGATGGAGAAACATTTATCATGCAAATGGACATCAGGAGGGCACATATTGTGATGAGCACTGGGCATTTTATGTAAGTGATGAATCACTAAATCCTACACTTGAAACTACATACGCTGTATGTTAATTAACTGGAATTTGAATAAAAACTTGGAAGAAAAAAAATCCATGGAGAACTTTTGACTCTATCAGAACTTAACTACTAATTGCCTACTAATTGTTGCCCAGAAGCTTTATTTACAAAATAAACAGTTAACACATATTTTGTATGTTATATGTATCATATTCTATATTCTTATAATAAAGTAAGCTAGAGGAAAGAAAATGTTATTAAGAAAATCATAAGGAGCTGGGGTGCCTGAGTTTCTCTGTTGGTTGAGCATGCAATTCTTGATTTCAGCTCAGGTCATGATCTCATGGTTGTGAGATCAAGCCCCTTTTCAGGCTCTGTGCTGAGCTGAGTGTGGAGCCTGCTAAGATTCTCTCTCTCTCCCTTTAACACTCTCCCCACTCGTGTCCTCTAAAATAAAAATAAAAAATAAAAAATTATAAGGAACAGAAAAATACATTTACAGTACTGTACTACAAAAAAAATCCACAAGTAGACCCGTGTAGTTCAAACCTGTGTTGTCCAAGGGTCAACTGTATACAGGCAGAGCTCAACAGTCTTCTTGAGTGAGAAGATGGAACTGGGATTCCCAGAGGTCAAAACAGCTATATTTAAAAAAGGCAGAGTAAGGAACAGTAAACACCTGCATAGAGAGAGTTCCATAAATCTGTAGAGGGGAATCCTTGAGTCATTAACCAAGGACTGATCAGCATATGCATGTGACGAAACTACCCAAGGCCAAGGGGAAAACTGTGTGAAGTAAGCTAAGGGGAAAAAATTGTTGGAGCTTTTATAGTGTCAGGACTATTTCATGTTCTCATCAGCCTTCATAAGTCTTGAGGTACTGAGTACAACATTTAAACTCTGGTAAAACACACACACACACACACACACACACACACACACAACTTAAAAGAAGCTTTGGGGGCGCCTGGGTGGCTCAGTCGGTTGAGTTGCCGACTTCGGCTCAGGTCATGATCTCGCGGTCTGTGAGTTTGAGCCCCGCGTCGGGCTCTGTGCTGACAGCTCAGAGCCTGGAGCCTGTTTCCGATTCTGTGTCTCCCTCTCTCTGACCCTTCCCCATTCATGCTCTGTCTCTCTCTGTCTCAAAAATAAATAAACGTTAAAAAAAAATTAAAAGAACAGCATGGTCACGAATGGTGGGATAACTTTAAGCATCTTATTATGTGTATAACTGGCAGCCTAACCGAGAGGAGAAGGGGAGAGGAGATTAGAAGATACATGGCCTAAAAATTTCCAAACTTCATGAAAACTACAAACCCACAGATCCAAGATCAACAGAACCCAAACATAAGATGTTTGGAAAAAAACTACATAAAGGCACATAATAATAAAATTGTTTAAAATCACTGACAAATCAGAAAATCTTTTTTAAGGAGAATACTATATTTTATTTACCCATATATTTACCCATTGTATGGCTCTTTATTCTTTTTTTAAATACAAATTATTGTCAAGTCAGCTAACATAGAATGTATACGGTGTGCTCTTGGCTTCGGGAGTAGATTCCCATGATTCATCACTTACATAAAACACCCAGTGCTCATCGAACAAGTGCCCTCCTCAATGCCCATCACCCATTTTCCCTTCTCTCCCTGCCCTCCCCCCACACACTCAATTTGTTCTCTGTACTTAAAACTCTCTTAAGTTTTGCCTCCCTCTCTGTTGTAACAATTTTTTTTCTTTCTCTTCCCCAATGGTCTTCTGTTAAGTTTCTCAACTTCCACATAGGAGTGAAAACATATGATATCTGTATTTCTCTGACTGACTTATTTTGCTAGCCTAATACCCTCCATTTCCATCCACGTTGTTGCAAATGGCAAGATTTTTTATTTCTCATTGCCAAGTAGGATTCTATTATGTGTGTGTGTATACATACATACTTATATATATACACACATACACAAACATACACACACACACACCACATCTTCTTTATCCATTTATCAGTTGATGGACATTTGGGGTCTCTCCATAATTTGACTATTGTTGATAGTACTGCTATAATCATTGGGGTATATGTAAACCTATGAATCAGCACTCCTGTATCCTTTGGATAAATTCCTAGTAGTGCTATTGCGGGGTTGTAGGGTAATTTAATCTTGAATTTTTTGAGGAAACTCCACACTGTTTTCCAGAGTAGTTGCACCAGTTTGCATTCCTACCAAAAATGCAAGAGGGTTCCCATTCTCCACATATTCGCTAACATCTGTTGTTTCCTGAGTTGTTAATTTTAGCCACTCTGGTGTGAGGTGATATCTCAATGTAGTGTTGATTTGTATTTCCCTTATGATGAGCAATACGGAACATCTTTTCATGTGTCTGTTAGTCATCTTGATGTCTTCTTTGGAAAAATGTCTATTCATATCTTCTGCCCATTTCTTCACTGGATTATTTATTTTTCGGGTGTTGAGTTTGGTAAGTTCTTTATAGATTTTGGATACCAAACATTTTTCCAATATGCCATTTGCAAATATCTTCTCCCATTCCACCGGTTGCCTTTTAGTTCTGTTGTTTCCTTTGCTGTACAGAAGCTTTTTATCTTGATGAGGTCCCAACAGTTCATTTTTTGCTTTTATTTCCCTTGCCTTTGGAGATGCGTCAAGTAAAAAGTTCCTGTGGCCAAGGTCAAAGAGGTTGTTACCTGTTTTCTCTTCTAGGATTTTCAATCAATGACAAATCAGAAAATCTTAAAAGCAGGCAGATAAAAAATGCACAGTAGGTGATGTGGGAAACAAAGGCAAAAGAAAAAATTAAATTTTCTTACAACTTACAAGTTCCTGAGACAGGCAATGTGACCTTCCTCTAGGAACTCAGCTGCCTTGACGTTAATACTTTGCTATGGGCAAAAGGCAATTTTAACTTAGCATTATCCCAAACTCCAGAATCCTATTTGTTTACTTTAACATACTGAAATTCCTTTGGAAATTTCCCTTATCTCTACCTCCTCCCCAAGATATATGTTAGCAATCATCCTCCAAGCAAATGGCTCACTAATATATATCTGAAGGTTCTCATGACTAAGGTTTTATTAAGCAGTAATAAATAACCTTTTCCCAACAATGGCAAGCCCCTTTAAGATCCTGGAAACCTTGTTTTCAAAATTCCTTAGAGACTTACACTATCCCTAATTTCCTCCAAACTTAAAAGTATATAATAGGTCATTTGTCACAATCCCAGTGCAACTCTTTCTGCAGATGGGTCCTGTCCCCATGCTTTAGTAAAACCACCTTTTTTGCATCAAAAACATCTCAAGAATTCTTCTTTGATCGCCAGTTCTGAATCCCAACATTTCCACATCAGTAGATATAAAAGAACAAAGATAGGAATGAAATCATGCCTCTTGTCAGAAACAAAGTAAACCAGGAGACAAAAGAGCAGTGTCCCAAAGTATTGGGAGAAAAAGATGATCATCTATTCCTAGGAAAAATATATCTTAGACAGGAAGGTGAAATAAAGGATTTTTCCCCACATACATGAAAGACGAGAAAGTTAAAAGATTTCATCACTATTCAATATGCACTATAAGAAATGGAAAAGGGAGCGCTACAAGCAGAAAAGAAAGATGCTAGATAAAAATCTGAATCTATATAAACAAAAGGAGAGCACTGGAAATGTTAAATATGTGGGTAAATACATTTTTAAACCCATACACTTTTGTTACTTTTCAACCTCTTTCTTGACTATTTAAGGAAAATCAATAGCATTATATTTTTGTGTTTGTAACATATGTAGGAATAAAATGTATTTCAACAATAGTCCTAATTCCAGGAAGAGGGAAATGGAAGTATATTACTATACCTAAAGTAGTGTCATATTACTTATAGGTAGACTACAAGATAAATTAGTATATTAAAGCAGCCACTCAAACAAACAAAAACCACATTAGAGTTACAGCTTCAACACTAACAAAGGTAGAAAGACCAGAAGATGGTGGAAAAAGGAAACAAAGAACAAATGGAAAAAGTAGAAAGCAAATAGCAAGGTGGTAGATTTAAACACAATCATTAATCAGATTAAATAAATTCCCTAAACATCTGAGGTGAAAGGTTGGGACTGTCAGATCAGATTAAAAAGTAAGACCCAATTATATGTTGCCAATGAGAAACTCACTTTGAATATAAAGGCAGAAATATGTTAAAAGTAAGAAGATAAAGATATGCCATACAAACTCTGCTCAAAAGAAATTTCAAGTAGTGGGGCACCTGGGTGGCCCAGTTGGTTAAGCATCCGACTTCAACTCAGGTCATGATCTCCCAGCTAGTGGGTTCAAGCCCCATGTCTGGTTCTGTGCTGACAGTTCAGAGCCTGGAGCCTGCTTCATATTCTGTGTCCCCCTCTCTCCATCTGCTTCTCCCCTGCTCATGCTGTCTCACTCTCTCAAGAGTTTTTTTAAGAAATTTCAAGTAGCTATATTAATACCAGACAAAATGGATTTTATAAAAAACAATATTACTAGAGATAAAGTTGGCTTTTTCATAATGAAAAAGGGATAAATTAATCAAGAAGACATAGCAATCCTAAATATATATGCACCTAATAACAGAGCATAAAAATATATGAAACAAAATCTGGTAGTGTTACAAGGAAAAAATAGGCAAATCTACAATTACAACACTCTTCTGTCAATAACTTATAGAACAAGCAGGCAGAAAATCATTAAACATATAGAAGGCTTAATGTTAAGATAATAAGAAACACTAAGAAAAAAACCCCAGCTAATTAAAATTTAAACAACACTCCACCACATCCAGCTAAATATATATGCTTCTTATTCTTTTCCAGTGCACTTGTAAAATTTAACTAAATAAAACTCATTCAGGGCCATAAGACCAGTCTCAATAAATTTAAAAGAATACAGATCACACAAACTCTGTTCTCTAACCACAAAGGAATTAAATTAGAAGATAATAACAAGGATATTTAGATAATCTATAACCATTTGGAAATGAAATAAAACACTTTTAAATATCTCTTCCTTCAAGTAAGAATTCAAAACAGCAGTTAAAGAGTATTTTGAACTGAAAGAAAATGACAACATAATATATCAAAATGTGTTCAAGACATCTAAAACAGTGCAGAAATTTTTGGCACTAATACCTAAATGGCAAGGAGAAAGGTCTCAAATCAAGGACTTCAACTTCCATCTTAAGAAAACAGAAAAGAAAAAAAAAGCTCAATGTAAACATAAGAAAGGAAATCACAAGGAATTGAAATCAATGAAATAAAAAATGTATACATAAGTCAATGAAACCAAAAGTTGGCTTTCTGAGAAATGAAATAAAATAATGAATCTTTAGTCAGACTTATCAGGGAACAAATAAATAAATTCGTACATATATGCATATGTACATATACATAAGAGAGAAGGATCATTATTATCAGAAATAAATGAATAACATCTGTAAATACTGTAAATATATTAAAGAGATACTAAGTGAATATTATGAACAACTTCATGCTATTAAGTTCAAGAACTTTAGTGGAATGGGCAACTTCATTGAAAGACATAAAATACCAAAGCTTATTTATGAAGAAATAAATTACTTGTATAGCCTTATATTATGAAATTAAATTTATAGCTACATGCTTCCCACAAAAAATAAACAACAGATTCAGATGACTTCACTCTGCCAAACGTTTCAAAAAGAAATGGTATCAATTATATATAAACTTTCCCAGAAAATTAAAAATGAGGGCATACTTTCCAACTAATTCTATAAAATCAACATTACTATGATACCAAAACAGAAGGACATTATAAAAAAGGAAATTACAAACTAATATCCCTTAACATAAATATAATCCCTTAACATAAATATAATTACTAACAAAGTGTTAGTAAATCTAATTTTGGAACATATGAAAATTATAATATATCATAATCAAATGAGCTTTTTCTGTGAATTCCAAGATTACCTTAATATTCAAAAATAAATCAAGAGGACTTTGATTTTTATCTCTGACACATAGCGAGTTTAGAAATTATCATTCCTGTGTTTTCAAGAAGAAAAAGCTGAATAACTAAAAATCAATGACTTTTCTTGGACCAATTAGAGAATCAAGGTCTTGGGGCAAACTGCTACCTTGAAATCTGGAGAGGCATGTGGATACAAAAATCACACCTAAGAGCAGCCTAAATGAAACAGAAGCTACTGGAAACATAAACTGGTAGGAATACTTACATGGCAACTCTGATGAATTGCTGGAGTTTCAGGAGAAAGAAAATTCTGGGTCAGCAGTGTTGGGGAGGTGCCACATATTTATGGATTTTACTTGGAGATACTCAAGTACTCCTGGTAAAGAGCCATGAAAAAACATTGATGTTTCTGGCAGGGAAGGGATAAAATCAAGCTTGCAATATGACCAGAACATTCTCCGTCACAAAGGCCTGCCCAGTAATGGAAAAGACTACTAGAACCTTTTGTAAGATGAGGAAATAGAAATTACTCAACTCCAGCCTCCTGTAAGCCTTTCTATCTCACCTAACAACAAAAGCAACAAAAAAAAGCTGAGAAAATATTATGAAGGTCACACCCAGAGCCTAGACCCACTTAAAGACTGAGACTTAATCATAAGATTATGGACTGCTTTCCTTTCTTCCATGACTTACCATCACAACAACAGGCCTCCAGTATAATAATAGTGGATTATGTTCAAAGAGCCCTAAGGCTCAGACCCTGTTTAAGAAACAGTTTTTAAGGAGGCCTAAAGACAGAAGGGCAGCAAATAAGAACACCAGAGGAAATAGAAGGCTCTGGCACCTCCAGCTACAGCAAACATTAGGCAAAGCCAATCTCCTAGCCAAATTAACATGAGACCCGATACTAAATGACTATTTATTTCAGATCCTATTACATGATACACAATATATGAGTTCTAACAAAAACCTTTATAAGGTGTGCTGAAAGGCGAGCAAAAACAGTGTGGAAAGACAAGTATCATTTGCTTAGATACGGCACAGAGTGTGGGATGATCAGACAAGAATTTAAAATAACTATAATTGATATGTGAAGAACTCCAATGGATAGAGTAGACAACATGGAAGAAACAGATGGGTAAGATAAGCACAGAGATGAAAATACTAAGAAAGCATCAAAAGGAAATGCTAAAAATAAAAAAAGACTAACAGAAAAGAATAATGCTTTTGATAGGAGCATCAGTAGACTGGACATGATCAAAAAAAGAATCAGTGAGCTTGAAGATATGTCAGTAGAAACTTTAGCATGGAAAACACCAAGCAAGATAAAAACTGAACATTTTCCCCCTAGGCATATTACATTCAAAGAGCAGAAACATAAAAAGAGAAAATCTTGAAAGCAGCCAGGGGGTGCACCTTAAGCATAGAAGAACAAGGATGAGAATTTTATCAGACTTCTTGTCAGAAATCACACAAGCAAAAAGAGAGTAGAGTGAAGTATTTAAAGTGCTGAAAGAAAAATACAGTAATCTATATTTTTATATCCATCAAAATTATCCTTTGAAAGAGAAAGAAAGAGTATCAGACAAAAATTGAGGGAATTCATTGTTGGTAGATCTGGCCTACATAAATATTAAAAGTGCTTCAGGGAGAAGGAAAATAATATAGGTCAGAAACTTGGATCTGTATAAAGGTAAGCATCTGGGAATGACCAAATAAAGGTTAAAAAAAACTTTTATTTTTCTTATTCTTCATTAATCTAATAGATAACTGTTCAGAATGATAATCATAACAATATTTTGGGTGACTATACTACATGGATAAATAGAATGAATGACAGCAATGTTTTAAGTATAGGGGATTCAAGGGATCTGGGAACAGATCTAGGAAACAATATTACCATATGAACAGGACGGGCAGTAGCATACACAAGATTAAATGAGTGACACCTTGATAGGTTTGAATATGAAGAAAGTCTCTTATAAAAGAAGTCTGTCCAGAGAGTACAGCATGGGATTCATTACTTAGGAGGAGAAGAGGGCAAAGGAAGTCTCACCAGAAAGGAGCAGCTTCCTGCTTGTCACCAAGCAGATCTCTGTATCAGAGATCTTTGAAATCTCTGGCAGCTTGGGGTTTCATAAACACAAGTCACTAGTTTATCAAAAACCAGCAAACGTGTGTGGGGTTTCATGGGATATACCAAGAAGTAATCTCTAAAAGTCTAAAAAATCTGCTTGTGTGGACTATTATTAAAATCACTGAATATGTAAAAAAATGACACTTGTGAGCTTTTAAATTAACTGATCTCAGCACACAGTGAAAAAAAAATCTAGAGACCATTTTGTGGGTTCCGCTTTGCTTTGTTCAGCAAAGCTGAAAATGGCAGAAAGGATTACTCAAGACTCCATGCAAGTCAAGAGAGGTGAGAGGGCGGCTAAGGGAAGTCTCCCTCCGCTGCTCTCAAGCTCCCATATTTATTGAGCATACCTTTAGGGAAACAATGAGCAATAGGTCAGCGGGCTAAGTGCCAGTAAGAACATACAGAAAACATGCAGAAAAACAAGGTAAGACAGTCTAAGGAATTTATGAGCATAGGCAGGACCTAACCCCTAGATTTACATTAACTAGATAAGCAAAGCATGGCCTCTGTTTTCAGCAAGGCTAGAAAGCAGTTTTCTGCTTTGCAATGCATTCCCTATAATCTCCTAACCCAGGACACAGCTATTTGATTTCCCACACCAATTAACAGAGGTCATCTTTGACTTTATATAACAGTAAGGGGAGGAAGGGAGGAACTAAAAATACTATGTTATAAGGTACCTGTACTACCTGCAAAGTTGTATAGTGGTATTTGAGAGTCAACTCTACTTACACATTTGCAAATCTATATAGAAAGCTCCAGGGCTACCACTAATTTTAAATACACACACACACACACACACACACACACACACTTGATATGCCAAGAAAGAAGAGAAAATAGGTTCATACAATATGCTCAGTTAAAATCAGAAAAGGCAGAAAATGAGGGGGAAAAAAAAACAAAAGGCAAGTTCAACAAATAGAAAATAATTACAAACATATTAAATATTAAACCAACTGCATCAATCATCACTGTAAATGCAAATGGTCTAAATATGCCAATTAAAAGACAGATTGTCAGAGTAAATTAATAAAACAGAGTGGATTAAAAAACAAAACAAGATGTGGTCTATAATAATATGCTTTAAATCTAAAGATACAGATAAAAGTAAGTGGTAGAGAAACATATCATGCTAACATTAATCAAATGAACGCTGGAGTATCCATATTAATTTCAGACAAAGCAGATTTCATAACAAGAAAAATTATCAGAGATTTAAAAAAAATTACATAATTTTAAAAGAGTCACTTCTTTAAGAAAACAAACCAATACTTAATATTTTGGCATGCAAAAAAGAACGTGTCTAGATTTATGAGGCAAAAACTGATAGATCTGTAATGAGAAATGGACAAATCCACTACAGTACCTGTAGACTTCTACTTCCCTCTTTAAATAATTGATAAATCATGTCTAATTTTCACTTTAGAAAAGAAGAGAAATTTAGGCCTAAAGAAAGAAGAAAGTAATTGAAATCAGAGCAGAAATCAGTGAAATTGAAAAATTGCTTTTAAAAAAAATTTTTTGAGAGACATTTTTGGACAGAAAGAGACAGAGCACAAGTAGGGGAGGGGCAGAGAGACAGAGGGAGACACAGAATCCCAAGCAGGCTCCAGTCTCTGAGCTGTCAGCACAGGGCCCAATGTGGTGCTCTGGAACCCAAGAACTGCAAGATCATGATCGGAGCTGAAGTCAGACACTTAACCAACTGGGCCACCAAGGTGCCCCTAAATGCCAGTTCCTTGAAAAGATAAATAAAATTAACTTCTATCCAGATTAACCAAGAAAAAGAACACAAATTACCACCATTAAAATGAAAAAAAGGGTCATTACTATTCCTTAGAGATGCAAAAAATAAAGGGCCAAGATAAAAAAAACTTTACGCTTACAAATTTGATAAATTAAATGTTTCAATTCCTTAAAAGACACAAACTACCAAAAGTCATGCAAGGAGAAACAAACAATCTGAATAGGTCTATATCTATTAAAGAAAATGAATCAATGATTAACAATCTTCAAAAAAAAAAAGAAAACAAGAGGCCTACATTATTTTACTGGTGACTTCTGTCAAAGATTTAAGGAAGAAATAATACCGGGGTACCTGGGTGGCTCAGTTGGTTGAGCGCCCACCTTTGGCTCAGGTCATGATATCATTGTGAGTTCGAGCCCCGTGTCCGGCTCTGTGCTGACAGCTCAGAGCCTGGAGCCTGCTTTGGATTCTGTGTCTCCTTCTCTCTCTGCCCCTCCCCCACTTGTGCTCTGTCTCTATCAAAAATAAATTTAAAAAATTTTTAATGATGAAATAATACCAATTCTCCTCAATTTCCTCAAGAAAACAGAAGCAGAGGAACACATCCTAACTCATTTTATGAGGCCAGCATTACTTTAAAACTAAAACCAGATATACACATTACAAAGAAGGAAAACTACAGACCAATTTCTCTCAGAAGTATAGATGGAAAAATCCTCAAGACAACAAACCAATCCAACAATGTATGAAGAATTATGTACCAAGACCAGGTGGGACTTATTCCATGTATACAAGACTGTTTCAACACTTGAAAATCAATTAAGTAGTCCTTCACATCAATAGGGAACAATCATAATAATATCAATAAAAATTCTAGCCGGTGTGTTATGGAAATTGAGAAAATGATTCTAAAGTTTTATGGAGGCCAAAAGACTCTGAATAGTCATTGCAGTACTGAAGAAGAACAAAGTTGAAAGACATCTCAAGTCTTAATAAAAAGCTAAAGTAATCAAGACAGAGTAGTATTAGCTAAACAAACTGATAGCTCAAAAAAAAAAATGCAGTAAGATAGAGAGCCTAGAAGTAGAACCACACAAATGCAGACCTTCCTCAACTTATGAAGTTATATCCCAAAAAATCCACCATAATTTGAAAATATTTTAAGTCAAAAATGGACATCTAACTTATCACACCTCATAGCTTAGCCTAGCCCATCTTAAACATACCCAGAACACTTCCATTAGTCTATAGATGGAAGAATCACTTAATACAAAGCACAGTTTATAATAAAATGTTGAACACTCCATGTAATTTGTTGGATACTGTACTGAAAGTGAACAACAGAATGGTTTCACAGGTACAAAATCATTTTAAGTGTATCAGTTTTTTACCCTTGTGACTGTGTGGCTGACTGCAAGCTGTGGTTTACTGCCACTGCCCAGCATCATGAGAGAGTATGACACCACATACTGCTAGCCCAAGATCAAAATCCAGAATTTAAAGTATGATTTCTACTGAATGAGTATGGCTTTCGCCCCATTGTAAAGTTGAAAAATCTAACTTGAACCATCATAAGTTGGGGACCACCTATGCAGTTCACTGATATTTGACAAAGGAGCAAAAGCAGTTCATTGGGGGAAAGAATAGTGTCTTCAACAAATGCCAAACTTCTGGTCAAAAGATAAGTAAGTGCTGAGGGATGAAAAAAATTGCTAACAATTAGATATCCATATTTAAAAAACTCCTACCAGACTTATTTCGTAAAATAACTCAAAATGGTCATAGATCTGAATATAAAATGCAATACTATAAAATTTCTAGAAGAAATCATAGGAGAAAATCTACATGACTCAGGGTTTGGCAAAGAGGTTTTAGATAGAACACTAAAAGCACAATCAATGAAAGAAAAAAAAAAGGTAAATTGGATATTATAAAAATTAAAAACTTTTGCTCTACAAGCCACTGCTAAGAGTCAAAAGACAAGACCACAGACTGAAATAAAATATCTGCAAACCATATATATGATAAAATACTTGTATTCAAAGCACACACACCAGAACGCTTAAAACTCAATAATAAGAAAACAACAAAAACAAGCAACTTAAAGCAGGCAAAAAATCTGGACACCACACCAGAAAATATACAGATGGCAAATAAATATGAAAATATGTTCAACTTCATTTGTCATTAGGGAATTGCAAATTAAAGCAGTGAGATAACACCAGAAATCTATTAGCATGGCTAAAATTTAAAAAAAAATATATTAAAACAAAACAGATAATACAAAATGCTGGAGAAGATGTGGAGCAAGAGAAATTTTAATTCGTTGATAATGTGAATACAAACTGTTACAACCGCTTTGGAAGACAGTTTGACAGATTTACGTGAAAATAAACATACTCTTACAATACAATCCAGCAATTGCACTGCTAGGTGTTTATCCAGTTGATTTGAATACTTATGATGTTCATACAAAAATGTACACACAGATGTCTAAACAGCTTTATTCACATTTGCAATAACTGGCAACAACCAAGATGTCCTTGATAGGGTTCATAAATGAGCAAACTGGTAGATCTATATAGTGGAATATATAGTGATAAAAATAAGCTATAACTCATGAAGACACAGAAGAAACTTAAATGTATATTTCTAAGGGAACTTGGGAAGGTGGTAGAGTAGAATGATCATCAGCTCACCTTGTCCCACAGATACATCTAGATAAAAGCCACCACAGTGTAACTAGCCTAGGAAATGACCCAAAGACTGGCAGAACAGACTCTTAAGTTAATCATAGAGAGTCAAATAGAGTAGAAGAGATGGGAATTCAGTAGGTAACCAAACTCCGAGTGAAACCGAACACAAACAGGAGGGACACCACAAAACACTGAGAAGAGAGAGGAATAGACACCACTCCAGGTACCCCTTGCACAGGAGACCTACACTGGAAAGATGAGTCCCCCTAACATCTGGTTTCAAAAACCAGTGGGGCTTAACTTCATGAATTTGAACAACCAGTGGAGTATAACTCCAGGTACTTTAAAAATTAGCAGGCTTAGCTCTGAGAGACCCACTGGAAGATAGGAAACTTGAGACCCTACTCTTAAAGAAACAACATAACCACAATGAGATACAGCATAAAAGTTGCAGTTTGCAAAGTACCTGGTATACAAGAAGGAGATTTATTTACTAATCTCAGAGCATGTGCTGGAAAAGCAGGGATCTTTAGGAGACTTCTTCAAGAACAAAAGAGCTGGTGAGTGCCATTTCTCCCTAACCTCCAGCCCAGATACCTGGACACATATAGGAACCAGTACAAAAACTCTCCACATTACCTTTCTAACATCATGCTCACCATCCTGCATTCTCCTGTGGGTTGCTGCATCCAACTTGTGCTACTAGGCAGGAGTCCCTTCAAAGTGGCACCTGATGCATCTCATTCAACAAGTAGCCCTGACAGTGATCAGCACCATTGCAAAGTGACTCTTCCCTGAGGAGAGGGGAAAATAGTCATACACACCAGTTCCACTGTAGCCCCAGCAGCTGGCTTGGGCAGACAACTAATCTGACTGAGTGACCTTCAGTTTGGTGCAACCACAGGTATTGCAAATGGGCTGAGGGTAGGCATCTGGTCTGACCCAACTACAAGCCCAAGGTGGCTCTATTCTGGCCCTCTAAAAGCACAGGGAACAAAACCTGCCCACAACAGGCAAAGGGAGACATTGCAGCCAACTGGTCTGAAGGCAATTGAGAGATAATAAAAACAATGATTTTATGCTTCTATTGAGAATGGAAGCAATGTGCATAAGTAATATCCAGAGCTTGTTTTTGTTTTTGTTTTTTTAATGCCAATTTAAAGAAAAAAAAAAGAGCCAGGGCTTCTTGGAGAAACAACTTATTCTAGGATTTGGGTAGGGAATATGCAAGAAGATCTTAGAGTATCTAGAAGCATCAAAAAGTAAATAAATACTTGAAGCATCTGGGTGACTCAGTTGATTAAGCATCCAACTCTTGATCTCAGCTCACTTCTTGATCTCAGGTTTGTGAGTTCAAGTCCCACACTGGGTGGACTCCATGCTGGACGTGAAGCCTACTTAAAAAAATTTTTTTAAATAAAGAAATATTTGAAACAAAACAAAAACATAGTGATGGGAGTATGTCAAAGGGAGACAGAAGCCAACTGAGTGTCCCCAGTGACTAAAGTCATCACAATTTGAGTAAGAAAATAGGATAGTATTACCTGTGCATATTGACTTCTTTCCACAGAATACAGTCAGAAAAAGGGGGAAATAGGAGTAATTTTATAGTGGAGAAAATTAAGTACTTTCTTAGCCAAATGATCAAAATTAACATCAACGGCAATAAGTTATGTAGATATTACATATTCTTGATTTGACGTGATAAAAGGGGCATTTTTTTCACTGTATTATTCCTCTCTATAACCTGTAAATCCAGTTTCATCACGAGAAAAACTTTATATAATTCCAATATGGAGTATCTTACAAAACAACTGACCAGTACTTCTCAAAACTATTAAGGTCCTTAACATAAGAAAAGTTGAGAAACTGTAACAACCATAAGAAGCCTAAAGAGACAAGACAACTACATGTAATGTGATATCCTGGATAAGATCTTGGAACAGAAAAGGGAAATCAGAATAAAAAGAAAGAAACTCTAAATAAACTATGGACTTTGGTAGATAACAGTGAGTCGGTGTTAGTTTATTTATTATTTTATTTTGAAGTATATTTATTTAGTTTGAGAGAGAGAAAAAGACAGCACAAATGGGGGTGGGGCAGAGAGAGAGGGAGAGAGAGAGAATCCCAAGCAGGCTCCAGCGCTGTGAGCACAGAGCCCGATGTGGGGCTCAAACTCACAAAACTGACGTGACCTGAGCCAAAACCAAGAGTTGGATGCTTAACTGACTGAGCCACCCAGGCACCCATAGTTTATTAATTGTAACAAATGTATCAGACTACTGTAAATTATTAATAAGAGAAACTGGATATGTGTATATGGGAACTCTCTATACAATCTTGTCAATTTGTCTATAATTCTAAAACTGTTTAAAAGTAAAGACTTAAAAATAAATCAATGTAATTTACCATATTACCAGACTTAAAAAGAAAAACATACAATTATCTAAATAAGATGGAGAAAAACAGCTTGACAAATCCAATACCTTCCATTATAAAAGCTCTTAGGAAACTAGAAATAGAATTTCCTTAACCTGATAAAAAGCATTGAGGAAAATCCTACTTCTAAAATCATACTTAATGATGAAATACAAAATCATTTTTTCCCTAAGACCAGGAAGAAGGCAATGATGTCTACTCTCATTTCTACTCAACTTTGTTCTCAGGGCTCTAGTTTGTTTAATAAGATAATAAAATAAATGTACATCAGAACAAAAGCTGTAAATTTCTCTTTACTCATAGACCATCTAAAACCCTAGGGAATCTACAAATATATCACTAGAACTAATAAATGAGTTTACCATGTTCATGGGATACAAGATTAATAGTAGAAACTAATGTGTTTCTACATACCAGTAATGAAAAATTAGAAATTGACATTAAAAATACTCTTTATAACAGCACATAAGTTATGAAATATTTTGGAATAAGTTCATCAAATCATAAAAGACCTGTGCACTGTCAGCTGCCAAACACTTTTGAGAGAAATTAAAGAAAACCCAAAGAAATGGAGAGATATACTATCTTTATGGATAGGAATCCTCAATATTGTGGAGATAACAATTTTCTATAAATTGATCTACCCATTCAGTGCAACTCCAAATAAAAATTTACTCAGCATTTTTGTAGATATTGACAAGCAACTTTCTAAAATTTATATCAAAATGAAATGGCTTTAGAGCAGCCAAAATACCTTTGAACAGGAAGACCAAATTTGGAGGACTTGTACTACCTGATTTCAAGACTTATTTTACAATTAGTGGTCAAGACAATATGATATTAGTGTAAAGATAGACAATAGTTCATTAGAATAGAGTGCCCACATAAAGACACACTCATATGTGTTTAGTTCGTTTTTTACAATACTGCCAGGACAATTCAATAGGGACAGAATAATCCTTAGAACAAATTATGCTTGAACAAGTAGACAGCCATATGCGAAAATAAATAAATAAATAAATAAATAACTCTTAAATCAAATACCATATATGAAAATTAACTTGAAGTTGATCACTACTTTGAAGTTTCTTCTAAACTTTAAAACTTTGAAAATTTTAGAAGAAAATCCAAGAGAAAAAAACCTTACATACCCGTATTCTTGGCTTAAATTTCTTAACTATTACACAATATGCATCAACTATAAATGGAAAAAGTCAATAAATGGACTTCACAAAAATTAAGAACCTTTTATCTTTAAATAACATGGAGAAGAAAATGAAAAGCAGGCCATTGACTGGGAAAGTATATTTGCAAAACATATATCCAACCAAAAATCTGTATCCAGAAAGAACTCTTACAATTCAATAAGAAAAAAAAAAATCAAGAAGCCAATTTTATTTTTTTTCAATATATGAAGTTTATTGTCAAATTGGTTTCCATACAACACCCAGAGCTCATCCCAAAAGTTGCCCTCCTCAATACCCATCACCCACCTTCCCCTCCCTCCCACCCCCCCATCAACCCTCAGTTTGTTCTCAGTTTTTAACAGTCTCTTATGCTTTGGCTCTCTTCCATTCTAACCTCTTTTTTTTTTTTCCTTCCCCTCCCCCATCGGTTTCTGTTAAGTTTCTCAGGATACACATAAGAGTGAAACCATGTGGTATCTGTCTTTCTCTGTATGGCTTATTTCACTTAGCATCACACTCTCCAGTTCCATCCACGTTGCTACAAAGAGCCATATTTCATTCTTTCTCATTGCCATTTGTTAAAGAGACTGTCTTTTTTCCATTGGATGTTCTTTCCTGCTTTGTCAAAGATGAGTTGGCCATACGTTTGTGGGTCTAGTTCTGGGGTTTCTATTCTATTCTATTGGTCTATGTGTCTGTTTTTGGGCCAATACCATGCTGTCTTGATGATTACAGCTTTGTAGTAGAGGCTAAAGTCTGGGATTGTGATGCCTCCTGCTTTGGTCTTCTTCTTCAAAATTACTTTGGCTATTCGGGGCCTTTTGTGGTTCCATATGAATTTTAGGATTGCTTGTTTTAGTTTCGAGAAGAATGCTGGTGCAATTTTGATTGGGATTGCATTGAATGTGGAGATAGCTTTGGGTAGTATTGACATTTTGAGAATATTTATGCTTCCAATCCATGAGCATGGAATGTTTTTCCATTTCTTTATATCTTCTTCAATTTCCTTCATAAGCTTTCTATAGTTTTCAGCATACAGATCTTTTACATCTTTGGTTAGATTTATTCCTAGGTATTTTATGCTTCTTGGTGCATTTGTGAATGGGATCAGTTTCTTTATTTGCCTTTCTGTTGCTTCATTATTACTGTATAAGAATGCAACTGTTTGTGTACATTGATTTTGTATCCTGCAACTTTGCTAAATTCATGTATCAGTTATAGCAGACTTCTGGTGGAGTCTATTGGATTTTCCATGTATAATATCATGTCATCTGCAAAAAGTGAAAGCTTAACTTCATCTTTGCCAATTTTGATGCCTTTGATTTCCTTTTGTTGTCTGATTGCTGATGCTAGAACTTCCAGCACTATGTTAAACAACAGCGGTGAGAGTGGGCATCCCTGTCGTGTTCCTGATCTCAGGGAAAAAGCTCTCAGTTTTTCCCCATTGAGGATGATGTTAGCTGTGGGCTTTTCATAAATGGCTCTTATGATCTTTAAGTATGTTCCTTCTATCCCGACTTTCTCGAGGGTTTTTATTAAGAAATGTTGCTGAATTTTGTCAAAGGCCTTTTCTGCATCGATTGACAGGATCATATGGTTCTTTTCTTTTATTAATGTGATGTATCACATTGATTGATTTGCGAATGTTGAACCAGCCCTGCATCCTAGGAATGAATTCCACTTGATCATGGTGAATAATTCTTTTTATATGCTGTTGAATTCGATTTGCTAGTATCTTATTGAGAATTTTTGCATCCATATTCATCAGGGATATTGGCCTGTAGTTCTCTTTTTTTACTGGGTCTCTGTCTGGTTTAGGAATCAAAGTAATACTGGCTTCATAGAATGAGTCTGGAAGTTTTCCTTCCCTTTCCATTTTTTGGAACAGCTTGAGAAGGATAGGTATTATCTCTGCTTTAAACGTCTGGTAGAACTCCCTTGGGAAGCCATCTGGTCCTGGACTCTTATTTGTTGGGAGATATTTGATGACTGATTCAATTTCTTCGCTGGTTATGCATCTGTTCAAGCTTTCTATTTCCTCCTGTTTCAGTTTTGGAAGTGTGTGGGTGTTTACGAATTTGTCCATTTCTTCCAGGTTGTCCAGTTTGTTGGCATATAATTTTTCATAGTATTCCCTAATAATTGCTTGTATCTCTGAGGGATTGGTTGTAATAATTCCATTTTCATTCATGATTTTCTCTATTTGGGTCATCTCCCTTTTCTTTTTGAGAAGCCTCGCTAGAGGTTTATCAATTTTGTTTATTTTTTCAAAAAACCAACTCTTGGTTTCGTTGATCTACTCTACAGTTTTTTTAGATTCTATATTGTTTATTTCTGCTCTGATCTTTATTATTTCTCTTCTTCTGCTGGATTTAGGCTGCCTTTGCTGTTCTGCTTCTATTTCCTTTAGGTGTGCTGTTAGATTTTGTATTTAGGATTTTTCTTGTTTCTTGAGATAGGCCTGGATTGCAATGTATTTTCCTCTTAGGACTGCCTTCGCTGCATCCCAAAGCGTTTGGATTGTTGTATTTTCATTTGTTTCCATGTATTTTTAAATTTCTTCTCTAATTGCCTGGTTGACCCATTCATTCTTTAGTAGGGTGTTCTTTAACCTCCATGCTTTTGGAGGTTTTCCAGACTTTTTCCTGTGGTTGATTTCAAGCTTCATAGCATTGTGGTCTGAAAGTATGCATGGTATGATTTCAATTCTTGTATACTTATGAAGGGCTGTTTTGTGACCCAGTATGTGATCTATCTTGGAGAATGTTGCATGTGCACTCGAGAAGAAAGTATATTCTGTTGCTTTGGGATGTAGAGTTCTAAATATATCTGTCAAGTCCATCTGATCCCATGTATCATCAGGGCCCTTGTTTCTTTATTGACCGTGTGTCTAGATGATCTATCCATTTCTGTAAGTGGGGTGTTAAAGTCCCCTGCAATTACCACATTCTTATCAATAAGGTTGCTTATGTTTGTAATTGTTTTATATATTTGGGGGCTCCCGTATTTGGCGCATAGACATTTATAACTGTTAGCTCTTCCTGATGGATAGCCCCTGTGATTATTATATAATGCCCTTCTTCATCTCTTGTTACAGCCTTTAATTTAAAGTCTAACTTGTCTGATATAAGTATGGCTACTCCAGCTTTCTTTCAACTTCCAGTGGCATGATAAATAGTTCTCCATCCCCTCACTCTCAATCTGAAGGTGTCCTCAGGTCTAAAATGAGTCTCTTGTAGACAGCAAATAGATGGGTCTTGTTTTTTTACCCATTCTGATACCCTATGTCTTTTGGTTGGCGCATTTAGCCCATTTACATTCAGTGTTATTATAGAAAGATATGGGTTTAGAGTCATTGTGATGTCTGTAGGTTTCATGCTTGTAGCGATGTCTCTGGTACTTTGTCTCACAGGATCCCCCTTAGGATCTCTTGTAGGGCTGGTTTAGTGGTGACGAATTCCTTCAGTTTTTGTTTGTTTGGGAAGACCTTTATCTCTCCTTCTGTTCTAAATGACAGACGTGCTGGATAAAGGATTCTCAGCTGCATATTTTTCCTGTTCATCACATTGAAGATCTCCTGCCATTCCTTTCTGGCCTGCCAAGTTTCAGTAGAGAGATCCATTATGAGTCTTATAGGTCTCCCTTTATATGTTAGAGCACGTTTATCTCTAGCTGCTTTCAGAATTTTCTCTTTATCCTTGTATTTTGCCAGTTTCACTATGATATGTCGTGCAGAAGATTGATTCAGGTTCCGTCTGAACGGAGTTCTCTGTGCCTCTTGGATTTCAATGCCTTTTTCCTTCCCCTGATCTGGGAAGTTCTCAGCTATTATTTCTTCAAGTACACCTTCACAACTTTCCCTCTCTCTTCCTCCTCTAGAATACCAATTATGCGTAGATTATTTCTCTTTAGTGCATCACTTAATTCTCTAATTTTCCCCTCATACTCCTGGATTTTTTAAATCTTTTTCTCAGCTTCTTCTTTTTCCATAATTTTATCTTCTAGTTTACCTATTCTCTCCTCTGCCTCTTCAATCTGAGCCGTAGTTGTCTCCATTTGATTTTGCAACTCATTGATAGCACTTTTTAGCTCCTCCTGGCTGTTCCTTAGTCCCTTGATCTCTGTAGCAAGAGATTCTCTGCTGTCCTTTATACTGTTTTCAAGCCCAGTGATTAATTTTATGACTATTATTCTAAATTCACTTTCTGTTATATTGTTTAAATCCTTTTTGATCAGTTCATTAGCTGTTGTTATTTCCTGGACGTTTTTCTGAGGGGAATTCTTCCGTTTGGTCATTTTGGATAGTCCCTGGAGTGGTGCGGGACTGCAGGGCACTTTCCCTGTGCTGTTGAATAACTTGTGTTGGTGGGCGGGGCCGCAGTCAGACCTGATGTCTGCCCCCAGCCCACCGCTGGGGCCACAGTCAGACTGGTGTGTGCCTTCTTTTCCCCTCTCCTAGGGGTGGGATTCACTGTGGGGTGCCATGGCCAGTCTGGGCTACTTGCACACTGCCAGGCTTGTGGTGCTGGTGATCTGGCATATTAGCTGGGGTGGATGGGCAAGGTGTGCAAGAGCGGGAGGGGCAGGCTCAGCTCGCTTTTCCTTCAGAGATCCGCTTCAGGAGGGGCCCTGTGGCACTGGTAGGGAGTCAGACCTGCCAGAAGGATGGATCTGCAGAAGCACAGAGTTGGGTGTTTGTGGGGTGCAAGCAAGTTCCCTGGCAGGAACTGGTTCCCTTTGGGATTTTGGCTGGGGGATGGGTGAGGGAGAAGGTGCTGTCCGGCGCCTTTGTTCCCCCCCAAGCTGAGCTCTGTCCTCTGGGGCTCAACAACTCTCCCTCCAGTTGTCCTCCAGCCCTCCCATTTTCCAAGCAGAGCTGCTAGCTTATAACCTTCCAGATGTCAAGTCCCGCTTGCTGTCGGAACACACGCCATCTGGCAGCTCCGCTTTTGCAAGCCAGTCTCGGGGGCTGTGCTTGTCAGGTGGGCCGCCCCTCTGCCCCGGCTCCCTCCCGTCAGTCCATGGAGCACGCACCGCCTCTCCACCCTTCCTACCCTCTTCCGTGGGCCTCTCGTCGGCGCTTGGCTCCGGAGATTCCGTTCTGCTCAAGAAGCCATTTTAAAATGGGCAAAAAATTTGCTCATATGCTTCACCAAAGAAGATATACAGATGGAAAATTGGAAAGTTGCTGTTGAAATTATTATTCACTAGGGAAATACAAATTGAAACTAAAAAGAGGTAACAGTATACTGCTACTAGAAGGACTAAAATCAGAAACGCTGACCAGCTACAGCAACTAAAAGTCTCATACACTGGGATTGTAAAATGACACCAACATTTTGGAAAAGAGTTTGTCAGTTCCTTAAGAAATGAATAATATGACCTGGAAATTCTATTTCTAGGTATTTACCTAGGAGAAATGAAAGCATATTTTTATACAAAAACGTGTTCATTAGTGTTCATAGCTATATTTGGAATAGCCCAAATCTGGAAATAACCCAAATGTCCATCAACAAGTAGATAATTAAACTGAAATATATCCACAATGAAATGTTATCAATAAGAACTGGTATACGGTACAACATAGTTGAATCCCAAAATAATTATGCTGAGTGAAAGATGCAAGTATACATTCTACATAATTATATTTATATAAAATTTTATAAAATGGAAAATCAGATGAATGACTACCTGTAGCATTGGGGTAGGGATTGGAAGTGTAGGAAGAAGGGCTTACAACGAGGCAAGACCAAACTTTTGGGCACATGAAGATGTCATCTTGATTATGGTGACACTTTTAAGAGGATAAACATTTGTCTAAACCTATAAAACTATAAACATTATGTACAGTTTCTATGTCAACTATTCTTTGAAAAAGTCTTAAAGAAAAAAATATGAGTTTTGTGTTTTTATAGGCTTGTTATTACCAATCTGAATTGCTTTTACTTATTTGCTTATATTTCTTTATAGGCTATAAGACCTTTGAAGTTATGAACTCATTTTTATTACAGGTGTCTAATATTAGGATTATTGGATGCATGAATAACAAGTAACATGCAAAATAGTATAAATAAATCAATGAGTACATATTATTGAACACACACTATATACCAGGGTCTTTAGGAATTTTCTTCATGCTCTATTTGAGATTATCATGTCTTAGAAATGAGAAAGGAAATAAAAAAGCTAGATTTGTTTGTAAATTTAGAAATGTACACCAGAGCAAAACAAACGAGCAACCAAGTGCTAATCTGAAAAACTTGATTATAGTGAATTTCTAACATTAGGAAGATTATTTCTCAACACAAATTACCCCTTTTCTTGACATGTATGCACCTTAGATTAAATAAACCAACGTGAATGAAGTAAGACACTGCTTCTGATGTCACAACTTGAGGGAAATAGACCATTAAGAATCAGGCTGAATGGATTTGGGCAGAGTAAGGGGACTACTAGAAGGTTTAATCTGAATAGCAGAAATATCCTCATCTGAGTCTCAATGTTGTCCTCTTTTTCAGTGGCTAAATAACAGGACTTGTTTTTTTTTGTTTGTTTGTTTGTTTTTTTAATGCCTTAGAGGTCAGCATCTGGTATGATTCGTTGACGCCGGATACGACTGCTTGATGTGGTTACATGTCAACTCTACTCAAAAAAATAAATTTTAAAAGCTGAGAATAACCCCCACTCATCTGTAATTTCCCCTACACATATATTAATTTTTCTAGGTAAGTCTCAAAAACACGAACATTGTGCTTTGTGCCATGGGGGATATGGAGAGGTATCATCCCGAAGGAGTTTATAGTTCCATTAGAGAGAAAATATCAAAACATGACACAAGTAGCCAAATCACCAGGAAGTGGTAAATACAAAAAAACAAAAACAAAAAACAAAAAACACACAACCAAAAAAGCCCCTCAACAAAACAAAACAAAACAACAAAAACAAAGAAAGAACTCATAGGTGGACTCTTCCTTTTGGTCAGGGAAGTTTCAAAAAAATAGCTGGGATTTTAGTTCCATCAAATAGAATTAGAATAGGCTAAAGGGCATCCTCAGCTGAAGGCAGCTGATAAGGTGGGATAGCCTGACTCCCAAGAAAGGATGGACGGTTTCTGTAAAACTTTGATACCAGATTTTCACATCATCCTTCTGAAAGTGTCTTCCTATAGCTATTACTCCCTGAATTGAAATGCCACTTTCATAATGACAGCAAGATTTGGGGGACACTCTATTACTACAGTAACTTTAAAAACTGCAACAAAATTGAACACTGGTAAAGGAAGCAATGTTTGCATCTCACAAGGAGTTCCACATTTCCCATGGGTCCACTAAGCTCAGGAAACATCTTCAGAAAAAAACACCTCTCTTTTATAGTACAAAGGATATAAATTATAACTTAAATCAAATGGAGTGGAGATGACAAGGTCACTTAAAAGTACTTCTGTGATTAAAAAGTCTATATTCGAATTGTATTGTGACAGATTTTAATAACTGACACCTTGAGTGAACAGTGCTTTATTTCTGTAAAAATTTTCTGTAAAGAAAGCATGCTAAAAGAACAGTTTGGTGTCTCACTCTCCTCTCTAGAGAATATTAGAAGATGCACACTTATACATGAGAAGAATTTACATAGTTTTAGAGCAAGAAGTGATCTTCGAGATCATCTAGCTCCAACATCTTGTTTTATTAAATGAGGAGACAGGCCTAGAGGTCAAGAGGAGATTGATTTTTAAGGAAGATTAGTCTGGCATGGTGGACAAGATAATGTAGGTATAGCCTCAGGGGCCGGTCAGGCTGGGTGGTTGGAGTGTGTACTATCAGAAGGATAACTGTGAACTGGAGCTCTGGTTAAGACAAAAGGGGAAGAATATGGCATCATTTCTAAAGGTGCAATAAGAAAACAGTGCCACACCTGAGATAAACACATTCTAGGGAATAGGCTCCAAGGCTGGAAGACAGTACAGGCTGAAGATCTATTTCCACAAAGCAAGAATGCCATGGACACATGGTTCCAGGAGTTTTACCTATGATGAGAAAGAAGGCTTGGCTTCTAGACTGGAGTCTCAGAGCTGAACTGCAAAGAATGTGCACAAAAGATTCAATAAAACTAGGTGATATTGGGACCTTTATAAAGCCGAATAAAGTCTCATTGGCCCATTAAGTCTTCTTTTTCTAGATTCATAGAAACCACTCCCTGTTGTTGTCACTTTCCTTTTGGGGGCATTCTTGGTTATAGCTTTCTGAAACTTCTCGTAATAACCAAGAAATGGGTGTATGGGTTGAGAAACAGACAAAGTGAGATCTGATTCCTGGTTGTGATGCTCAGGAGACTAGTGACTTTGGACTAATTAATTATAAATCCTCTGTTGAGTTTAAGTTTTTTTCATCTATAAAATGGAGATGATAGTACTCTGTAATTCAAAGTGTTGTTTTGAGATTAATACATCTAAAATTCTAAACACAGAATATGCCTTCAAAAAATAGTGTTTACTCAAGCGATCATAGGTGAAAAAGAGAGGCAAACCAAGAAACAGACTCAACTATAGAAAAAAAAACCTGATAGTTACCAGAGGGGAGGTGGTTGGGGGGGATGGGTGAAATAGGTGATGGGGACTAAGGAGTGTTGTATGGAAGTGTTGAATCACTAAATTGTACACTCGTAACTAATATACTATATGGTAACAAACTGGAATTTAAATAAAAAGTTAAAAAACTAAGTAAATAGTGCTTACCATAATGCTAAATTTCTTTCACCAAATTGTATCTTTTGGAGAATATACCCCAGTTTTGTTTGCTTGAGAATAGCCTGGCTCATCCACTAAGTGTTGACCTTATAATTTGACTCTCAGAGGAATACCACTGTCTACAAGTTCTGGGGCATTTTACTATATTCCTCTAGGTACATGGCTATAACTTACAGAGTGATCAGCATAATCCTAGGGTTTGGTGTATGTGTTATTCTTTTATCAGTATAGCTCCTAGTTCTTTCCATCTAATAACTGAGATGTACTTGATGACAAGATGCCCAGATAATGTAAGAAAGGAGCCAAAAAGGAAGAGCTAAGGAACCATGTTATTATCAAAAGCACTGGAGATGCTTAAATCCCCATGTAATGAACCAATAAATCCTAGAATCAGGAAAATTTATTCCTAGAAAGCCAAAGGTTAAAGAGTGGATTATGACTGTATCCGCACAGCAGGCCCAAAGCATTTTGAAACAGAGGAAAATTAAGGAGTACGTTGTTGAAGTTTAGTATACCTTTCAATGGATTCACAAACTGTTAGTTTTGCTGTCTCTTTTTCCTTTGTCTTAATCTTCCAGACCTGCAGTATGAATGGATATTGGGAATCTTGATGATAATCAGTGTCTATATGAAAATAATAGAATAAAATCTTCGGGCCACAAGAGCCAAGAGGGATGATTTAATACACTTCAATTTATTAAGAGGAATTTAAGCCTGTGAAATTACTCCCTATGATGATGCATAGTGATTCCTAGACTTTTGAATTTCATAGGCCAATACATTGAAGAAGAAAAAAAAAGAACAGGAAGTGGATTTAAGCCTGGTTTTTGTTTTTTCTTAGGGGTCATCACCTAATTCCACTACCTCTACATCCATGGTAGCCACTAAATGTTGGTTGGGTGTCTAGGAACTACTGTTGTAGTTACTGAACAAACTTTGAATTAAGCTTCAGCAGCAAACAGAAGTCTCTTTAAGGCAACTGGACTCCATTGGAGTATCTTCAAACTTTATTCTAGTGTGTGTCAAAATTGAGAGAAGCCATTCACACTGAACTACATTGACTGAGAGTACACTAATCTGGGGTGAAAAAATCTTCGATGAGAATAAAGAAAGATAACATCTGCATAACTCTTGTTTGTATGGCCATGAATAGAGAACTCAAACAAGCTCTGTTATCTTAGACAAGTCATAGTACCTCTTTGAACCTAATTTTTATTATACAGAATTTGAAAGAAATTCTATAAATAAAAACTATAAAAACTATAAATTTTGGGAAGCACAAAGGTTTGAGAAGTGAGCAAAATTTAGGCAGATTCTGAGGAGATATTGACTTTTGGATGAAGGAAAATTGCATGGCATGAGTTTCCCATTTCTTACTGCTTTTAGATCAAGGGCAGGATGAAGTCAGCCTACATGGAACAGCTAAAACTCCTATAGAAAAGCTCAGCCCTCCTGGCATGAGGAGTCAATCACAGCCACTGGAAAGGGTTGGGGGGCACCATAGGTACACAGGGCCGACTGCAGGCAGTCCATCTACCAGTAAAAGAACTAAACTGATATTTGAATTGCTTCCCAAGAAAGAGTTTTATTTGAGGCAAGTCACATTGTTCACAGAAACAGCCAAAAAAAAAATCAGTATTCTTTGCAAGAGCATAATATAATTCAGAGTCTGCACAATAGCACCCATAATACCTAGACTACAATCCAAAATTTAAAAATCTGGAAAATTCGATCCATTCTCAAGGGAAAATACAGTCAGTGGAGATTTATACTATGATATCTAATAACCCAGATGTGTAATTCATAGACATGAATTTTAAATCCGTTATTATAACTGTGCTTAATGGCATAAAGAAATATGCTCATAAAGAATGAAGAAATAGAGTGTTTCTTCAGTCTGCAGCTATTGATTCAACGTCTTCTATGAAGAAATACAGTTCTTACCTTCATAGAGTTTACAGTCTAATAGAATAATTGATAGGGTATCATGTCACTTTAGTGTACTCTTTGCTCTATAAATCCATTATTCCAAAAATAGGGGATGGAGGGAAATCCTTAATAAATTCATATATATCCAGAGACTGCTGGCTTGTACAGCAGGGATCCAAATGAATTACAGCTAGAGATATTAAATTCATACAACTGCTACTAGCAAAAACAACAGCAGCAATAATTATAACAGTAATAGATCATTTTGTATATAACTAATAGTTTAACACAATGGCTTGCAATTTTATTACGAAATTTGAGTCTTCCAACCACCCTGTAAAATAGCAGGGCAAGTATTCAATTCAAAGGGCCCATTTGGAAGTACAAGTAGGGGGAGTATATCCACATAGAATTTTTCTTTTCAAAAACATAAATGGACCAAATAAATTATAGGCAATCACTCAAATCTTTCTTTCTAGCCAGCTCTCAGTGGCAACCTAAATGTTATAGGAGGAAAACAAGCTTCACCTGACATGAAAGCAACAATGAACATTTGGGACTATCAAAGCATTCTGGCAACTGTCTTTTCCAGAAACCTATCTTAAAAATGAGTTGTTCAGTGATAATTAGAGAGTGAAACACACCCAGTTTCACATTTTAATGCTCCTTCCCAATTAGAATGGCATTAGAGTGAAAGTGTAGCCATATAATTGTATGAAGAATAGATCTAATTTTCTCAATGTCACTACAATATCACCTTTTGGGACTAACAGCACTGAATGATTACGCATATCATTTGGTAATTGTATTTTTATCCATTCCACACTGGGAGCTGATTTTTAAAAGTGGACATGCAATTAGATTATAAATGAACACACATCAACTGGCCCTCAAAAGACAGCAGTATGTCAGCATTAACCCAGCTGCATTTTTAACCATGGTCAGTGTCAGTGTCTGTGGCTTGTCAATACTCAGCCGTGATGAACATAGTCAAGTATTCTGAGCTTGGCTTTTCATAATAAAAAAGTAAGAAAGTGACGGAGAAATGTTGAACTCAGGGAGACTGGCCTTCACCAACCGAGTGCTTGGCTGGCTATTGGATAGAACTTTAAAACAAGCTGTGATCAAGGATCAAGATTAAATGCCCACCATTGCTGTTAGATGCTAGTCTTTGAGAGCTGCAGAGACAACGTATATTGTTAGAAGCCTATCTTTCTATCCCATAGGCTGTATAACAGATAATCCCAGGTGGGGGGGGAGGGAGGTCTGAAGTGCCAATTAATCATAGCATATATTGCTGGAAATATTTCAGGTCAGAAGTGGAAATTTATACAGCCATCTGCATTTAAATAGCAGTTACTAAGAGTAAAATGTATAGACGAAGGTGAGGTGGAGGCTGTAAGTTATGGCTTTGAGACCTCCTGAATACTACTGAACTCTCTAATGCACAATCATAAATTTTAATAAATACAATTATTTGGTGTGCAGTTGAAGTCTCATTATCATACTAACCAAAGGAAAATTTGTATACCAGTCTGATCCTTGGACTTGATTGGGAGCAATCTCAGGACATTCAAATTAGGGTATTTTTCACATGGGACAAAAGATGAAAAATAATTTTGATTTTACTGTCCTAACAACACAGCAGTTAACAACCACACTCCCTCCTCATCGTGATGGAGTGTTCACTCCTTGGCATGGAAATGTCCGTCAATAACTGCATTCTCGTTACCAGAGTTGTTAACGCAAGCTGATGAAACATGCAACCTCGGCCAGAAATAAAAGCCTACAGCATTTCTTTTACATTTTTGGGAAGGTCTACTGTACTTTCTTTAAAGTTTCAAACATCATCATGTGGATGGGCGGGGGCTGTATCTGCCCACGAAACATGGGTGCTTTGAGTCACTACCTTAAAGTGTCTTTCTCCTCTCAGAGGAACATGGACTGTGGTCCTGGATGCAGTCTAGGATGTGAAGGGTAGACCTACTGCCCTGACTGCAGTGCATGAAGTCAAGAGAAATCAACCAAGGGGCAGTGTCTGAGGAGAACTGCAAATTAACCGGAGAGAGGTTCCCCCCACCCCCCCCATCACCAGTCCATAAGGCCCCTGAGAGAGCAGTCATGTGGCAATATGAAATAACGGTATACAAAAATGGGGAAACCAAATGACTGTTGGAGAATCTGAAGCAGAAGGTGGGAGGCAGAGCCTGAGAAATTCTTGAGGTGGAAAGAATAGCTTAAGCTTTTACTTTATTTCTGAACTTCCCCTCCTCACGATTTCTTACCATTCACCCTGCTTTAGCGCTCATTCCCCTGTATTACAGTTGTTACCTGAAGGATGGTCTTACTTCATAGGCGACGTAGGTCTTGAAAAAAAAGGATTATAATTAATGTTTTTGTATTCATGGGTTAGGCACAAAATAGGGTCTCAATGTTTAGAAAGTTTTCTTTTTAAATCAGACAATGGTGTCCTACTGCAAACTTCTGACAATGGACTATGACCTGAATCATTCCTGCCTCTCTCATTTTATCTCAACCTGCCTTCTAGCTTGTTTAATACATCTTAGTTAAAATAGCTTTATCCTACCCCCCACCCTAGATTTCCTGAATGTCCCAATCTCTTTGTAAACCAACTATTCCTTTTGCCTGGACTTCCCTTTCCTTCCTCTCTGCATATGGCTGGGCTTCTTTTGTTCTTTTTTTCGTTATCCTTTAGTTCTCAGCTCAAATGATACAGAAAGTTTTCCAGGCTATGTAATATAAAGCCTATTCACTGTGTGATTCCCTTTTATAGCACAGGGTGATCAACCATCCCTATTTGCCCAGGAATCAGTGGTTTTCTGGGATGCAGGTCTTTCAGTACTAGGACAGTCTTAGGCAAACCAGGACAGTTGGTTACTTACATATAGAACCTACTTGATTTCAATTATATTTTTGTTCATTTACTTGTGGAATATCTCTCTCTCCCATTAAACATTATGGTCCATGGAAGTAGGGGCCATATCTTTTTTATATACCACTGTGCACCCTATACCTCTCATAGAGACAGACACTTAATAGGGTACTCAGTAGATGTTGAATGAGTGAATGAATAAACCGATGAATCAAAACACCAGACTGGGAACCGAGAACAAGAAATTTCCATTTGGAGTCAGCTACACAAAGTTAAAGTTATTAGATGTGGAAGGTCTGTAAGTAGAGACCCACGGATGCTTTTTTCTTACAATAGGTGGTGGGACGTGGGGACACAGCTAGGAGAGAAAACAGTGATCAGAGAGAGAAGAGCAGGGACTGGATTAAGGTTCCCTCAACCCTGACTGTGAAACCCAGTATCCCTTGGCTGACTCCATAAAGGGAAAAACAAAGCTAAAGTATGCCTCTTGAGTAGTATATCTTGCAGGAACACAGAGCGAGCATGCATGCTGAAAGAAGGATGCTTACTACAAAGCAGTCTGTGCCAAGATGGACCCCAGTGCTGAATTTTCACTGATCCCCCCCCCCCCACTATAATACTAAAAATCATGCCCAGGGATGGATATTTAACATTAGACACATGACACATGAAGAAGCATGACCTTTAAGTGCACATGTGTTAATAAACTCCTGCCTCTACATGCTTAGAGGTCACTCTTTCTCCACTTAGGTTTCATTAAAAAACTCTCCCTGATCTTTCCTCGAGGAATCTGTCTGAGGGTTCTTTGTGCTGTCTTTCTTGCGCTCAAGCGTAAGTCCCAATAAAGCCTTGCCTGGAACTCTCACTTGGTTCCTTGTCAATTTCCATTGCTTAGAGAGCCCAAGGGCCCAGTTCACTAACAAGTTGATAGGATCACGTCAGAGAAACCAAACAAGTCATTTCAAGACTTTGAAATGACTTTCATTTCTATATTCCTTTTGTTTTTAACACCCAAAAGTCCAGGGAGCATGTATTCTAAGGACATTCTTCTGAGCACAGATTAACAGTTTATGAAGAAGCCACATTGACTGTATAAAATAAATAAAATTAGAGACAATTCTTCTCCAGAAAGATTTGACAATCATGTCAAACCAAACAAAAGGGGCTAAAGACCAAAGGAGTTGAAGTGGGGAAAATCAGTTCATTGATCATCCCTACATACATACAGCCAACCGTTGGCAGGTAACGTAATATATAAAAGGCAATAGGAGAATCGTAACTATGAACACCTTGACATTTGCTCCACCAAGAAACATACGCCCAAATATGAAAAAGTTATAATACATGAGAAAATTTTGGATTAGAGTAGGAAGAGAGAAGGCTGGGGATGCAATATAGCCCCAAGATTTATAGCAGTATCAACCCAGATCTAAACTGTGATTCGTTCTTCTCACAGGGTACTGGGTTCTCATTAGAGTAGTTGAGCTATAAGGAGCCTTAAATAAGTTCTAGACTGTTGTTTCCCAAAGTGCAGACACTCGACAATTCTCCCGTAAGATGTCCTTAAAAAGCATTCACGGTCGAAAACATTTGGAAAACGTCGCATGGCATTTGCGAGATTCATAATGCATATATGATAAGGATGGCATTTTGAGAGATTTAAATACATTTTTCCTTTCCTATAGTTTTGTATTTCTCTCATTGAATCAGGACCTGTCCTCACTGCCTCAGGGAGGGCTGTGAAGGTTGGAAAGTAGAAATAACCCGGAGAAGGAGGGAGCTTTGGCATTATTATCAAAATGCAAAAGGAGACTAATTTCTCTGTAAATTCCTTGGGACTTGAGAAGTGGTGAAAGGTGGTAGTGTTTTTGGACATACTTAGAGAGATCTAGAGGTGTTGGAAGTAAGAGAACCTCTGCCTTATCACCTGAATACAGATGACATAAAACTAAGACTCCAAGACGGAATGACTTATGGGTATGTTTAGGCAGATGGGACGATACAGTGTCTTGAAAATTCATGGGATACAAGTATGGCACAGAAGTATCAAGGAACCAGTCAATTAGACCAAAGGATAGCAAACTACAGCCTTCCAACCAAATCCAGTCCACCATCTGTTTTTTGCATAGCCCACAAGATTGTTTTTTATATTTTAAATGGTTAAGAAAAAAATGTACATATTATATATCATATGGCTATTTTTGCACTGGAATGACAGAACTGGTAGTGGCAGAGTCCAGTAGTTACAACAGAGTCTGAATAGCCTGCAAAGCCTGAAAGGGCGGGCCTACACCGGCCGACTCCATCTTGTTCTGTGTTCTCCACCTTGAGTGACTAAGTCCCCGACATGACCCCTTTTCCGGAAAATCACAGAAACCTCAGACCGCGCCTCCTCCCCTTGAGTAACCTCCCACTCACCCGTTCAAACTTCCTGATCAAAACACGCCCAGCGACCTGTGTAATAGGACTCCGACCCTTCCCCAGCCAATCGGCCGAGGCCACGATCCTTCCCCAGACAATCGGCTGAGGCCACAGCCATTACCTCACCAACTGCCCCTAGACCCCTATAAAACCTTTGTGCTTTTGAAACTCGCTCTCTCTCCCTGGTATCTCACCGCTGCGTCGGTGCAGGTAGGGGATTGAGCTCGAGCTAGCTCAAATAAAGACTCTTTTGCTTTTGCATCGGACTCGGCTCCCTAGTGGTCTTTGGGGATCACGAATTCTGGGCATAACAAGCCCAAACTATTTTCTATCTTTACCTTTATAGAAGTATCTGGCTGATCCCTAACATAGACAATCTGAGAAACAAACTTTGTGGACTAATGATTTAGGACAGGATGGGCTATCCATACCCTCTGCCCATTGGAGATTTCAGAACCAAGTTTCCCAACATGACTGAGGAGAAGAGTCTTACCAATTTGGCAGGATGGGGTCTAGAAAGTATAGTTAATTTTATTGTACACTAGGGTTTGTGCCTGAAATTTGTATTTGTTAAACACGTTAAGATAAAGGCTCTGGAAGTCCCGCTGTCAAACATACATATTTAACTAATGTTTTTCTAAGTTATTTAATCACGCATTTTTTGTTACACCTATTGATGTTCTAAGGCATAAAATATACTTTTTAAGTTTTTTAATGTTTATTTATTTTTGAGAGAGAGAGAGAGAAAGAAAGAGACAGAGCGTAAGGAGGGAGGGTCAGAGAGAGAGGGAGACACAGGTGCCAAAGCAGGCTCCAGGCTCTGAGCTGTCAGCACAGAGTTCGAGGCGGGGTTGGAACTCAGGAACTGCAAGATCATGGCCTGAGCCAAAGTTGGAAAAGTTATCTCATTTAACCAAATGAGATACCCAGGCACCCCTAACATATTCTTTTCTAAAGAGCACATCTTGGAAAATGCTGCTGTGGTCTAATTTCCTCACATTATAGGGGGAAAGGCAGAGAGTAAGAGCTGAAAACTTGGATGAGGTCACACAACTAGCAGACAGAAGTACGGGATCCCAGTTCTGCTAACTGCACCGCTTCCCTTAGGATATGCTTAAGCCTCTACAAACCATTTTGATTTCATCAGTCAAAATTTGTCAAAACCAGATAGCTGACAGATGCAGTAGGGATTTCTGGACTGATATGATTGAGTGACTGGAAAATCAGTTAGGGCTTATGTGGTTTTCATGGGATGCGTCAAAACACAAGCAGCAGAGCTTCAAATGATTCCTCAATTTACAACTTTTTAAAAACCATTTTGAATAATTTCATCAGTCAATACAATGGGAAACAACATTCTGCTAAACATACTAGATTGGAATTTGATAGACTTGACCATCTGTTTAAACTGTCAAGCCAATTCAGGTTGTATCTAGAGGACAGTCCAAAATATATTCTGAGAGTAAACACAAAACTTTTTTTATAAGTGGGGGAAAAATTAAATTTTCTGATCAGGCAGGAAAGGTACAGACTTAGTCAATCTCTGCCTTCAAAGCAGTCTCTTCGCTGAAATTGACAAATTGGATACTTTCATCAGTTTCCGCCTCTGTCAATTTCAGCAGCCTGGAATAGTCACACAAACACATCAATTTCAGCCCTAGAAACTTGTCTCTTTTGAAATTGACAGGAACTAAAATGAAGGAAAGCCAAAGTGTCAGGCTCTCTGGAGGCTTTGGGAAGCAGCTGATATTGAATGACCTCTTCAGCAGGCCTGGTGCTCCAGGACCCTGTTGCTGCTGGCTCAGTGCCTTGGCTCCACACCAAGTCATTGTCCCTGGGATCCTGTAATGAGGGGGATCCCAAAGGGGCCACACGTCCTCAAAGTGAGGTCTTAAAGTCAACTGCAGCTCAGAGTAGAATTGGCATAGTACAAAGTATTATGGTTTCAGAATTAGAAATCAAAGTTCTGGTTTTATTACCTCACAGGCAGTGAACTCATTTAAGTTTTGGAGGTTCTTTTATGATCTGTAAATTGTAGTTAACGATGCCTGTGTTCTAAATAAAAATAATGACACTAATAATGGCTAACGCTTATAAACATACTACTTTCCATGTATTTTCCTATATAATCTTTGATCAACATTTTATGATAGTTTTAGGGGGGAAACAACAACTAGGGATAGAGAAATAACTTTACCAATGTTACATGGTTAATAAATCTTCACTCCCAGGTTAATTATTCTATTAAAGTTTAAATAACAGGATAAATTAATCCTGTTAAAGGTGTTAACCAAGAAGACAAGGTTTTAAACGTTTGTTTGAAGCCTTAGGGATTGCAATTCAGGAGACCCAGAGTTCGCCAAAAATCAAAAAAGTGTGCTCTGAATTGCAAAGGGCGGGGTGGAGGGGGGACAAAGGCAAAAACAAGGTTACAAAAGTTATTTTGAAAGAATTATGATTGAGGCTGGCAGGGTTAAACTGACTAATACAGAATGACTATGTAGCAAACAGGTATTTTAGGATGTTTTCAAGGGGGCGGTCTGTTGCAACTGACAAAAGTCAAAAGTTCTCCCTGTTCTGAAGGTTGAAACAGGAAACATACACAGATAATTGACCCCACCCCCTTCCTTCAATATCCTCCAGACTATTTTCAGTCTCTCTGTTCATTATGCTTAGTTCCTTTTGGAGTCATCTTTCACAAGGTTTATAGAATAGGATTAATCAATCCTGTTAAGAGTTAAATAACATAAACAATTTGGGAAACTGTTAAGTGTTCTGCACTTTAGGTATTATTATCATTGGTTATCATAAATCCCACAGAATTCATTGTATCTGCTGTTTTGCTTTCCCATTAAAAATGTGTTCTCACCGCCTTGTATAATCTTGCATAGTGAGTATGCTCATACTTGGTTTAAGGAGGGATGTGAATAAAAGTGATCTGCTCCAGGTTAAAAGTCTTGTACTCCCAAATACAGATTCTCATTCCAAATGCCTGGGATAAGAACAAGACGTTCAAGGATAATTTTAAGCTCTTTGGGTATGGCCTCTGCAGAAGCTAAAAACTTCTATATTCTGGCTGAAATATTTTAATTTCCACTGTTTCTTTATAAAATTAATTTTAAGACCAAGGGTATGCACACCTACCCATAAATGTCCTTGGACAGCACTCAGTGATAGCCTATCATTGTCAACGTAGATATATTCTCCTCCTCACTCTTCCTCCTTATTCTATTTAGTGAAGAATTTGTTTTAGCATCTCAATAAAGTTAAGGCTTTTTAGAGAGGCTTCTAAAGAAGAAATATAGAAATATAAAGGTGATGAAGAATATTTCTCATCTTTTGGGTCCTCTCTTGACCTCCTTCCTTCTTTTCTTTCCACATTAGTATCTTCTTACCTCCATCGTTTTTTCTTTCCACAAATCTTTACTGAATCCCTACTATGGGACTGGCATTTTCTAAGTGCTGAGGTAAGGGATACCCAGTTTCTTTCCTTGTGTCACTTAAAATTTAGTGAGGTTTGACAGACACTAAATGAAAATTATTTATAAATGGCAATATAAGTATGCAGAAAACAGTACAGGCTGTTTTGAGTTACAACACCATGTCCATTACTCAGAGTAGATGAGGAAGGCTAGAATTGAATCCTTAGATTGTTAATGCATCTCTGATACGTAAAATCTCAGAAACTATGTACACAAGTCACATAGCCACTCTTGGTTTTCCAATTCAGTTGTGAAAATGGACAGGAAAAAAAAGGTCTATCCTTTTAAAAATTTTTTTTAATGTTTAGTTATTTTCAAGAGAGACAGAGTACAAGCAGGGAAGGGGCAGAGAGAGAGGGAGAAACAATATGAAGCAGGATCCAGGCTCTGAGCTGTCAGCACAGGGCCCGACGCGGGGCTCAAACTCATGAACCGACAGATCATGACCTGAGCTGAAGTCAGACACTCAACCAACACCAACACTAACTGAGTCTACCCTTTCTTAATCTAGTTGTCTTAACAGCCAAGGCTAATAAACAATTTGGCAATTCAATTAGTTCATTGGACAGAGATTTGGAAAGAGCTCTCATCAGTTGTACAAACTTAAACTCTTTTCTTCTATTTCACTCTCATTTTGAGGTTAAACAGGTGACTGCCTTGCAGATTTGAAATTTAAACTCAGACTGGAAAGGAAAGGAAAGGAAAGGAAAGGAAAGGAAAGGAAAGGAAAGGAAAGGAAAAGAAGGAGAAAGGGAAGGGAGGAAGTAGCCGGACACACATGGGGACACTCCAACACACCATCAGTGTTTACCATGCCTAATATGCTGTGTTTGTCTAAGCTGACCCACCAATTCAGGCTGATGTTCCATAATTTGGCATTTTTTTCTCTGAAAGCAGAAAGGTGAGCGTACTCTTATAGCCTTCCTGAGACTCATTTGTTTGAGAGATAATTTGTTACCTTGAGAATTCTCTTCATCAGTGTCCCCTTCCATCCCCCACACTGAGAGGCTGTGGCCCTTGGTCACCTTGATGTATTCAAAGCATCTGTACTCAAATAATTTATTCATGGACCGAAATTGCTAATCCTAGTTTGGGGTGGAGAAATGTTTACTTGGTCACTCACACTCTGTTAAGCTGAGGCATTGAAGGGAGGGTCACTCACAGCTGTCCTTCCCCATACAACTTTCGGAGCCATGTATTGTAAACCATTTTATCAAAGAGCCACGGGTAGCAGTCTGTGAGGACGTATTGGGAATCAGCTAATGGACAGAAAGTACCTGCTCCGACACATTAATTCCCTTTCCTGTCAGCCTGCATCATTGTAGAGCATGCATGATGGGAAGCGAGGTCCCATCACACCATGGCACCTGCTGCTTTTCCATCTGCCAAGCGCAATAGCTCCTTTGATTGCCCATTTTTCTGCCTAATGGCTTATTCCTTTTCTCTTTGTAAAGTTTTTACATTTTATTGTGATTTTAATAGTCACTTAAAATTTTTTCTCATCTCTGCTTGGCACACCAAGTATATTGATAAAAGAATAACATAAATAATATTCTAAACCATACCCAAATTGAGAGCATTCCAAGAGCTGTGTTTCAGTGTTTAGTCTGATAAAGTTGTCATGGCGATAATGTCCCCTGAGAATAAAAGTGCCATGTGCATGGTTGATTAAAGGAAATAGCTCAGATGGTACACAAACTGGTAAATATTGAACCTACGAACTATTATACGGGCCATATTTTTATTTTGCTTTTTTTCCTGCTTGGGTTTTTTTTTTTTTTAAGCTATGTACTGCTTAGTTTTCTGTAAATAGCCTGATGACTCACATTTCTCTCTCTCTCTCTCTTTCTCTGAGGATTTATATTGTTAAAATCCCTTGGAAGAGATATTGGCAGTACTCCCAAACTGGACTTTGGATTCTGTCTAAAGCTGTTGATTTGGCTGGATTAGTCAAAGTAGCAGATCATTATTACATATCGAACATCTGTCAAAAATAGCACTAACAATTATCAGATACATTCTCTATCATGAAGATTGGGACTTGAGTAGTTGAGAAGAAATTTCTACAAATCCAAGTCAATAAGACTATTTTTTCTCAAGACAATAGACTAGAATTGTCTTTAATTAATATGAGGATAAAACGATAGGCATGCCATAGGTGGGTATTATCAGGTGAGGGTGAGTTGCTGTTTTCTGAGGTGCCAGAGCCAACCCATCTTCCTAAGTCCCAGGTAAATGGGAAGGAAGAATGGGTGCTTTGGGGGGGGGGAAACTGAGCCCTGGTATTATCTGGAATCCAGAATTTTTCTTTGTTAGCATTTCAGTTTGATAAATTGCCTGTAGAAGGGAATGATTTATAATCTACATGTTTACATAAGATGCTAAATTCATAGATAGAGTGAAACATCAATAAGCTCGTATATGGTAGGAAGATCTCACAGGCTCTGGAAATAAGAATATAAATAGCATATGAACTTCTGGGAGCACAAGTTTGGGAAAACAATTAAGAAAACACTTATTTGTGTAGTTAGATGTTAAAGATCAAAAACTCTGATCTGCTAATCATACTCTAGGGAGGGAATCCTGTAATTATGAGCCTATCTAAACCATGTGGCCATAATGACCAGTAAGATGCCAGATGTTGTCAAGAGCTTAGAAATAAGCTGGTTATAGCACTCATACCTATGGAAAAAACAATAGCAATCTGCAGCCAATGGGATCTCTATAACTCTGGATCCTGAAACTGGAGAATGTCTGGAAAATGGATATTAAAACTCCAAAGAGATGGAATTCTTCTTTTTGCAAATGCTTGCTCCTTAGCTGCTCAGTTTTCAGACACTGGGCTAGGTACTATAAGGAGAATCAGAAAGAAATACAACTTTACACTTGTCTATGTGGATCTTATAATTGAACAGAGGAAGGCCAGACATGTACCAAAATAATGCAAGAGAATAAATGAAGGAGCAGACAAGTTGAAGTGCTGTGTGGGTTAAGCCTGGCATGAGCTACCTCCAAGCTTCTTGGAATGGAGGGGCCAATATTGATGGACTATCATATTGGTAGCAAAGTCTGACCTGGACTAGATGCAGGAGGGCAGGCTCTTTGGTTAAGTAAAAACCTTAAAAAAGTGGAAGGCCAAAGCCCAAGAAAGGATGTGACCCATATTCACAAAAACAAATGGAATGGATTGAGCACAAATTTGTTCCCAAATAGAGAAATGGAGAAGTGCTATGAATAGGAAGGCCTCCTTTGAACAATACATTAGTGTCCTCTCCAAATAAAGAAAAGAAGGGAAGAGAGGAAGGGGGAAGGGAAAGGGAGGGCTATGAAAAGTTTTGCTTTCCACAGTGAAAACTAAATTTATGTACCTGGTTGCTCTAAGTTGGCATGGGATGGTTATATGGCACATCTCATTACTATAAAGGTGTTTATATAAATTCGTGGCTGCAACATTTACATTCATGATTGAGAGAATCCAAAATACAGACAGGCAGGATGTTCCAGTGTAAGAAGCAGTGGATTGAGAGCTAGAAGACTGAGGGTGGAACCTGCCTTCATCACAATTACTTTATAGGACTCCAGGCAGGTTACAACACCCCAGTGTTCTCATTTGCAAAAGAAAACATGTCCTACCCATTTCAGGGATGGTTAGAGTAAAGGAGACAATGGATGTGAGAGACTTAATAAACTTCTTATCAGCAAACACACACATTCCTCCAGACTAATGTTAGAAAGGACAACTTTATCTTTCCATTAACCTATTCCCCTTCTCCTGCCTGGTAAATCCCACTCATAAATTTCTAAACAGTGCTTTTGGGAAGAGGGCATGCAAAATAGACACCAGGTTACTATACCTGATCATAGGGTAATACTGCCCTTCCTCTTCTTACTCTGCTTCAGTGAAAATGCATGCCCTATGCAGTGACACAGGCACAGTACCCTGAAGAAGTCAGAACACTCAGGCCCAATAATTTCCCTCGCAGGAAGCAGGCATGCTTTGCGTGTTACAAGGAGACCTAGACAGATTAGCAAAGCCATACAAAGTATTTTCCTTCTAGTCTTCCACATTTTACAAAGCAGCCTGGTCTATGTAGAACAATTTGACAACATTATATATTATACCAAAAACAGAAAAAATTAAAAAAAAAATTCTCAACTACAGACAAGAAAGAATTATTTCTAATGGACAAAGACGGCTGTGACCCGCTACAGTACCGTGATGGGGAGCTTGACAGCTCCAGGCTATTTCAGATACAATGACATGCGTGACAGCGAATGACTCCTCAGCTCCTCCTTTCTCAGGTGGCAGAACAGTGAAAAGGAAGAGGCTGAGGTGCTTCTTACTGGGCATGTGCTCCCTCAAGGACAGCAGATGGATTTATGCCCTTAATTATCTAAAAGAGAATGGCAAATACTCCCTTTCTCATTATGATTATTCTTATGTGTTCTTTAATGGGTAGAAAAGAGGGAAATTTCTTCCCCTAAGGATCAATGCATTCTATGGTGGGTAGCTAGCTGTGTATGAAAGTGCTATTAAATTGGTCAGAGTACAGTACCTTCAGAACCACTGTTTTTTGTCCAGATATTCTACCACCAAATGTTTCCTTAAATCTCAATTCCAAAGTTTTACCTGAGTGCCTAAAACGATTTGATACCAATTCATTGTTTTCTTGTTTAAGATGATAGGCATTTTGAGTTTCGTTAGCTGGCTATCACTCAAGTCCAGTGCTTGGTAAAATTGTTGGCTATCAGTCATTTAAGGTACTATCCAGCCACGGACAAGCCCTGCCAGTCTTCTTGACAGTAACTGAACTCCAAAGGGAGCTAGAAGTATTTTAGGGGGAGTTATTTTTACTTTTCCTTGTTTAACAATTAATTCAGGAGATCACCCTAAGTCCGGTCTTCCAAGAACACCTGAGCCAGTTCCTTCTATCAGTTGGGAAAAGGGGCTGCTACTCAGGGCTATCGGCGGAAATGCTGCTTTCTGCCTTCTGCTGAGGAGGGTCAGGACACTCAGCCAATAACCATTTTTGCAAGATCCCAAATAAGGGACTATGTACCCATCCTGAAATCTAATCCTTATTTTCCTACATATTTTTTTCTGTCACAGCATCCTTCGGGCTGTTCTGCTGTAGTCCTTACTTTGTAGATGAGTCAAGGCTATGTTCCCTGTGCTTGTCTTCATCCTATTTCCCGTAATAGAACAAATAGTGTATAACTGACTCTGAAAGGCTAACTTGAAATTGAACTACATCTTATAGGAAATCTCAGAATCTCAAAATTCTCCTGATGGGTATAGAAATGCCATTCTAAAGCATGAAAGGCAGGCGCCTATGGGTTAGCTGGGCTGGGAATTAGGAGTACTTGGGTGGAATTGAATGCTTAGAGGCTGATAGCCAAAACTAGGTATGAAAAGGTACTTTAAAAGTAGCTTAGAAGATGCTATACAGATGGCAAATAAGCATGTGAAAAGATGCTCCATATAATCTGTCATCAGGGAAATGCAAATTAAAACAACAAGATGCCACTACACATCTATTAGAGTGGTCAAAATCCAGAATTCTGACAACACCAAATGTCAGCCAGGATGTGGAGCAATACGAACTCCCATTAATTGTGGGGGGGGGGGGTGCAAAAAATGGTTCATCCACTTTAGAAGAGAGTTTGGCAGCTTCTTATAAAACTAAACGTGCTTTTACTATAGATTCCAGTAATCACACCTCTTGGTATTTACCCAGAGGAGGTACACTATGTCCACGCAAAAATATTCACATGAATATTTATAGCAGCTTGGTTCGTAATTGCCAAAACTTGGAAGCAACCAAGATGTCCTCAGTAGATGATTGGGTAAATAAACTGTGGTACATCTGAATAATGAAACATTATTTAGAGCTAAAAGAAAATGAGTTCTCAATCGATAAAAAGACATAGAAGAAATTTAAATCCATATTGCAAGTGATAAAAGCCAATCTGAAAAGGCTACACACTAAGTACAACTATATGACATTCTGGAAAACACAAAACTATGGACAGAGTAAAAGGATCAGTGGTTGCCAGGGACCAGGGGGAGGAAAGGATGAATAGGTGCTGAACGGAGAATTTTTAGAGTAGTGAAACTACTCTGTAGGATACTGTAATGGTGAATACATGTCATTTTACATCTATCCAAACCCATAGAATGTACAACACCAAGGGTGACCCATAATGTAAACTATGGGCTTTGAGTGATAATGATGTGTCCGTATCGGTTCATCAATTGTAACAAATGCACCACTATAGTGGGGGATGTTCATAATGGAAGAGACTATACATGTGTGGGATAAGGGAGTATATGGAAATAAATCAACTTTGCTGTGAATCTAAAACTTCTCTTAAAAGTCTGTCTTTTAAAAAATAACTTACAATAAATACTGGTACTTTTAATTCAAAGGGGCAAAGAACAAAGGCCAATAATGGAAGGTCTGAGGATGAATCAATCAGCTGTTCTGAGAAGGTAGAGTTTAAACTGGTTCTGGACGGATCAATGTGTGGAAAAGAAGTAGAAGGAAAAGCATGGCACAGGCATTGGGGTGGAGAGGCGCCATACATGCTTTTGGAATCAGTGAATAAAACAAACTATTTTCAGAGTTGGAAAGAAGTTGTATAAGTGAACCCGGCATAATCTCAAGGAGGTAAATGAGGAGAGCAGCGTGGTGACTCTGAATAGGATTTAATCAAGGATGGGAGGAGGAATGGAGTCAGGAGGTCTCATGAGAAATGAGCTACTAAACTTCTCAAGTGGACTGGTTGTGGGGCCTGAGGAACAGGGTCTCTCAAAGTCAACATTTCGTGGAATACTAGTAGTCATTTACCCTTCAGTAGGGAAGGAGCATATCCCCTCCTTGCTAATGTTCAAAAAGGCTACTCAGAGAGGCTACTCATAATTCATGTGCTTGTGCACATTGTTTTGATGCCTTGAAAATAAATGCTTTTTTCTAAATATTAGATTTAATGACATCATAGAATGATCTAAAACAATCTCACTTTTTAATTATAAAATTAACGTATGCTTGTTTAATAAAATTCATAGAATATAGAAAAACAAATAGAGCAAAACATTCCCACTTGGTCTTACTGTTACAGGAAGGTGAGAGAGACACTGGTCCTTGTCTCACAGAGTCAAAGAATAAATCTCATGGACAACGGAGAGTGAGCAAAGTGATAGAGTACACTGAGGGAAAATATAAGGCTCTCAAGAGCGAGAGGGGTCCCAACTGGGTAGCCGCTGAGGATTTCTGTCTCTGACTTTTTATTGGGACCTTATCAGAAAGTTTGTGAGACTTTGTGCATGGCACCTAGCCCAGGCGGGTCTGGAATACCTTTACTTTCTTTTTTTTCTCAAATCCTGCTGCTTCAGCCTCCCACCTGCAGCTGCTGTCTGCCTCCCTGAGGTTCCCTGGTCTCTCCCTGCCTAGTGTTAACCCTTTCTCTGTTCATTAATCCTTAAAGGCATTTTTTTTCTTTTTAAATGTTTTTATTTATTTTTCAAGGAGAGAGAGAGAAACAGAGCATGAGCGGGGGAGGAGCAGAGAGAGAGGGAGACACAGAATTGGAAGCAGGCTCCAGGCTCTAACCTGTCAGCACAAAACCCAATGTGGGGCTCGAACTCATAAACTGCGAGATCATGACCTGAGCCGAAGTCGGACGCTTAACCAACTGAGCCACCCAGGTGCCCCTTAAATGCATTTTTTAAAAGCATTTGGCATATTTGTCTTTAATGTTTACATATTTTTTATTATATAATTCTAATTGTATTCTATACGGAATTCTCTATAAAATTTTTATACTATACTTTGTGTTAAATATTGAATATCTGTAAAATGATACTTAAGAAACGACTGAAAGTTCTAAAGAATGGTGATCCAAAGGCTATGTAGCCACCACCCAGACTAGGAGACAGAAGTCATTGCCAATCCTAGAATTCTGTGTGTTCCTTTTGGACACAGGCCCACAGTCATAGAGAGAACACTGCCCTAACCTTTGTGTCTAATGTTCCCTTACTTTGAAAAATAGTTTTATATTAGATGAGCCATGAGACTTCATCAAAAGACAAATATCAGAATAACCACCAGTCCAGAAAGAGAAGAAAGGGAGAAGGGAGCCGGAGTTTATTTAAAGTAATAACAGCTGAGAACTTCTCAAACCTGGAGAAAGACTTGGACACAGAGGTTCACAAAGCTAATAGACTTCTATTACTTCAATGCAAAAAGACCTCCAGGACACATTCTAATGAAACTGTCAATAATCAAAGATAAAGAAAGAATCATAGTGGCAGTCTGGGGGAAAAAAAAGAATAAAACCTACAAAAGAGCCCCCATTAGTCTATCAGCAGATTTCTCAGCAGAAATTCTACAGGCCAGGAAAGAAGAATTACACACCCAAAGCGTTGAAAGCAAAATTGCCAGCCAAAAATAGTTTATCTGGCAGTTATCCTTCACAAACAAAGGAGAAACAAACGCGTCCTCAGACAAACAAAAGCTGACTGAGTTCACCACCACTATATGTGCCTTGCAAGAAATGCTAAAATGAGTTCTTCAAGCTGAACTAAAAAAGTCATTAATTAGCAACATGAAAACATATGAAAGTATACAACACGCCAGTAAAGGTGACAATAGAATTAGAAAATTATAACTCTTTACTGGGATGGTGTGTTAACCAATCAACAATAGTTTAAAGGTTAAAGGAAAACAGTGGTAAAAATAACTATAGCTACTACAGACTGTTAATAAATACACGATATAAAAAAAGGTATATTGTGGCACAGATAAAAGGGAGGGGTAGTAGGGTAGAGTTTTTATAGGCAATCAAAGACATGTTGATACGAGTCTAAAATGAGTGGTTTTATCTATAAAATGTTTTATGTAAGCCCTATGGTAACTAGAAAGCAAAAACCTAGATCTACAAAAGACCGAGGAAACAGAATACCACCACAGAAAATAACAAGTTTACAAAGGTAAGCAGAGACAGAGGGGAAAAGAAACAATAAAAATACAAAACATCCAGAAAGCAATTAATAAAATGACATATTTAAGTCCTTACATATCAATAACTACTGTGTATGTGATTGAAGTCACCAAACAAAAGGCAGAGTGGCTGGATGAATTAAAAAAAAAAAAAACAAAAAAAACAAGACCCAACTATATGTTGCCTATAAGAGAATAAGAGACACACTTCAGCTTAAGGACATACACAAATTCAAAGGATGGAAAAAAGATACTCTATACAAGAGGTAACGAAAAGAAGGTGGGAGTCTCCATACTTGGGCAAAATTGATTTTAAGCCAAAATATAGAAACAAGAGACAAGGAAAATATTATATAATGTTAAAGGGATAAATCCATCAAGATGACTTAACAGTCATAAATATATATGCACCCAACACTGGAGCATCTACATACATTAAGAAAATACTAATAGATAGGAAGAGAGAAACTGACAACAATACAATAATAGTAGGGGACTTCAATCCCCCACTTTCAACAATGGATAGATAATCCAGACAGAAAATCAACAAGGAAATGATGAACTTGAACTGTACTATAGACCAATGGACCTGACAGACCTCTATGAATATTCCACTCAACAGCAGCAAAATATACATATTCTTTTAAATTGCTCATGGAACATTCTCAAGGATAGATCTTATGTTAGGACACAAAACAAGCCCTAGCATATTTAAGAAGACTGTAATCATACCAAGTTATCTTTTTTAAAGATAGGATATGAAAGCAGAAATCAAAAACATGAGGAAAGCCAAAAAATCTACAAATATGTGGAAACTAAACAACACACAGCTGAACAATCATTGCATTAAAGAAGAAACCAAAAGGGAAAGCAAAGAATATCTTGAAATGAGTAACACAATACCAAAACATATACCAAAACATATGGGACACCACAAAAACAGTTCTGAGGGAAAATTTACAGTAATAAATGTACATATTAAGAAATTAGATCACAAAAAGAACCCCTAACTTTACACTTCAAAGAAGTAGAAAAAGAATACATTAAACCCAAAATGAGCAGAAGGAAGGAAATAATAAGGATCAGAATGGGAATAGAGATCAGAAAAAATAGGGAAGATCAATGAAACTAATAGCTGATTTTTTGAAAGATAAGATTGACAAACCTTTAGTGAGACTAAGCAAAAAGGAGAGAAGACTTAGAAGTGAATTAGAAAAAATTATAATTGACACTACAGAAATACATAGGATCATAAAAGACCATTATGAACAACGATATGCCAACAAATTAGGTAACCTAGAACAATGGAGAATCTAGAATCATGTGAAACTGAATCAGGAAGAAATAGAAAGCCTGAACAGACAAATAACAAGTAAGGAGATTGAATCAGTTATTAAAAATCTCGCAATACAGAGAACCCCTGGACCACATGGCTTTACTGGCAAATTTGAACATTTACAAAAGAAATAATGCAGGGCACCTGGGTGGCTCAGTTGGTTGAGCTTCTGACTCTTGACTTTGGCTCAAGTCATGATCTCACGATTTATAGTCCATGGATTCAAACTCCACTTGGAGCTCTGTGCTAACAGCTCAGAGCCTGGAGCCTGCTTCTGATTCTGTCTGCCTCTCTCTGCCCCTCCCCCGCTCGTGCTCTGTCTCCCTCTCAAAATAATAAAACATTAAAAAAGAAATAATGCTAACTCTTCTCAAATTCTTCCAAAAATTACAAAGAAAGAAACAGTTCCAAACTCACTCTAGAAGTCTATGATGCAATATCCCTGATAAAAAACAGATGCAAAATCCTCAACAAAATACTAGCAAACTGAATTTAAGAACTCATTAGAAAGATTGTACACCATGGCCAAGTGGGTTTTATCTCTGAGATGCAAGGATTCGTCAACATAAAAAAAAATCAATAAAGTGATATATCACATTAATAATGAAAGATAAAAATAATATAATCATCTCAACAGATGTAGAAAAAGCATTTGGAAAAAAAAACCAACATTCTTTCATAACATAAACCCTCAACAGATGGGAGGCACGTTCCTCAACATAATAAAGGCCACATATGACAAATCCACAACTAGCAGTGCGCTCAACAGAGAAAAATTAAAAGCTTTTTCTCTAAGATCAGGAACAAGAGGACAAGAGCGCCCTCTCTCACACTTTTATTCAACATAGTACTGGAAGTCCTAGCCAGAGCAATCAGGCAAGACAAAGAAATAAAAGGCATCCAAATCAGAAAAGAAGTACAAGTTGTTATATACAGATGATAAGACCTTATATATTGAAAATCACAAAGAAAAACCATTCAATCTAATCAATGAATTCATTAAAGTTGCAGGATGTAAAAATCAATATGCAGAAATCCAGTTGTATTTCTAAATACTAACGATGAAATATCTGAAAAAGAAAAAAGAAAACTATCTCATTCCCAATAGCATTAGAAACAATAAAATACCTAGGAATAAATTTAACCAAACAAGTCAAAGTTCTGTACAATGAAAATTACAAGACTTTGTTGAAAGAAATCCAAAAAGACACAAACAAATGGAAGGACATTCACGTTCATGGATTAGAAGAGATAATGTTAAAATATCTATGCTACCTAAAGCCATATGTAGACTCAACATAATCCCTATCAAAATTCCAATGGCATTTTTCACAGACACAGGACAAAAATCTTATATATTGTATGGAACTACAAGACTGTGACTAGCCAAAGTAATCATGAGAAAGAAGAACAAAACTGGAGGCATCGCACTTCTGGATTTCAAACTATACTGAAAAGCTGTTGTAATTACAACAGTATGATACTGGCGTAAAAATAGACACATAGTCCACTAGAGCAGAACAGGGAGCCTGGAATTAAGCCCCGGCCAGCATATACAGCCAACTAGTATTTAATAAGGGAGCTAAGAGCATCTAATGAGGAAAGGGATAGTCTCTTTAACAAATGTTGTTGGGAAAACTGGATAACGACATACAGAAAAGTGAAATTTAACTCTTAAACCACTCACAAAAATTAACTCAAAATGGATCAAAGACTTAAACATAAGACTTGATACCATAAAACTCCTTTAAGAAAACAGAAGGAAGAATCTTGCTGGCATTAGTCTAAGGATGATATTTTGGACGTGACAACGAAATCACAAATAACAAAAGAAAAACAATCAACAAGTGTAACTACATCAAACTTTCTGCACAGCAAAAGAAACAGTTAACAAAATAAAAAGGCAACACATGCAATGAGAAAATATTTGCAAACCATAAGAGGTCAATATTCAAAATTTACAAAGAACTTCTGCAACTCAGTAACAAACAACAAACGATCCAATTAAAAAACAGGCAGAGGCACTAAATAGAAAATTTTCCAAAGGAGACACCCAAATTGCCAACAGGTACATAAAAAGGTACTCGACATTACTAATCATAAGGGAAATGCAAATCAAAACCACAATAAAATGTCACCTCACATCTGGAAGAATGGCTATCATCAATAAGACAAGAGACAATAAGGATTGGCAAGGATGTGGAGAAAAGGGAACCCATGTTGGGATTGTAAAGTGGTTCATCCACTGTGGAGAACCATAGAGAGGTTCTTCAAAAAAGTTAAAATAGAACTGTCATACGATCCAGCAACCCCACTTTTAGGTATGCATCTAAAGGAAATGAAAACAGGTTACCAAAAAGATATAAGAACAATATTGATTGCAGCATTTTTCACAATAGCCAAGATATGGAAACAAACCAAGTGCCCATTGATGGATGAATAAAGATGTAAGATCTCATCTCCCTTTTTCTCTCTCTTTCTCTCTCTCTCTCTCTCATACACACACACACACACACACACACACACACACACACACATATTCCTAATTAGGTTTTTTCAACAGTGATTAAATTTTTCATTCTGCCTTCTAGAAGTTTGGAGGTTGTATTTTCCATATCCTCTCCTTTAGTAGTTGTCCCAGATACTTTGACCTGGATATGTAAAAACTCTAACGTTAAGCGATAGCTTTGCCCTCTTCCCAAATAAAAAGACATCAGAATGCTTCAGATAGAATCAATCTTTTCTCAAGTTATAGGGCTATTATTGTCCAGTATTTGGTTTTATATTTTTTAATTTGATAAAGTAGTTGGCACTCTTTTACATACTCAATGTTTTAGTTTTACCTATGAATTTACAGAAATCTTTGCTTACCATTCCTTTCTGTATCTGTGACTTTCCATTTGGTATCCTACTTGAAGCTCATTATTGAGAATAATCTTTAATAAGAATCTGTTAGTGGTAAATCCTGGTGCCTTATTTTCTTTTAACCTGGATATATTATTTTTCCCCTCCTGCTCTTGAAAGATAATTTCACCACACATTCCATTGTAAAATATCATTGCCTGGATTGTGTGGATTCTGGATTTCATTACTGTTGTAGAAAAATTAATCAGGCTATTTACAGTGCCTTTGTTAGAAACATCTTTACTTTCTAGCTGCTTTATAGATCACTGCCTTTAATGTTTGACAGATCACTATAATTTATATCTGGAGAATAATTATTTATATATTTATATAAATATAATTATTTATATTGGAACTATTTGGAATTCCCCAATCTGTTTTTTTAAACTTTTGGAAACTTTTGGCCATCATCTCATGAACTATTGCTTCTAAAACATTATCTTTATTATTTCCTTCTGAAACTCCAATTAGACATATGTTAGAACCTCTCACTTTATCATAAGTGTCTCTTAATCCCTCTTCATATTTAACACTGTAGTGCATTCTGCATAATTGGTTCAGATCTGTATTTCATTTCACTGACTTTTTCCCCTCAGTCATGTCCAATTAGCTAACCCATCCATCGATTTTTTTAAAAAGTTTCAATTATATTTTTATTTCTGGAAACTCTTATTTGTTTTGAGAGACAGAGAGGGAGCATAAGCTAGGCAGGAACAGAGATAGAGAATCCTAAGCAGGCTCCACACTGTCAGCGCACAAACAAATCAGGGCTGATCTCACAAACCATGAGGTCAGGACCTGAGCTGAAATCAAGTGTCGAACGCTTAACTGACTGAGCCAACCAGGCATCTCTAAACACATTTAAATAATATTTTCCGTATGTTTAAAGTTATTATTTTTTAATTTATTCATTTTAGAGAGAGAGAGAGACAACGCATGTGGGTGTGAGCAGGGGAGGAGGAGAGAGAAAGGAAAGGAGAGAGAATCCCAAACAGGCTCTATACTGACAGCCATACACAGGGCAAGAATTCATGAACCATGAGATCATGACCTGAGCCAAGATCAAGAGTCAGCTGCTTAACCGACTCAGCCACCCAGGCGCCCCTAACGTTATTTTCATAGGCTGTATTGCCAATCTAGTTGTCAACGCTGGACTAAGAGGATGCCTATTTGTAAGGTTGTTGATATACTTCACAAAATGCTTTTCAAAAGGTTGTACCAATTTACATTTTCATTAATAAAAATGAGAGTGCTCTATATCTTTACCATTATTTGGTGTTATTGTTAATATTTTATATTTGTCCGTTTGGTAAAGGACTTTATTTATTTATTTATTTAATGTTTTTATTTTATTTTTGAGAGCGACAGAGTGCGAGTTGGAGGAGGGGCAGAGACAGAAGGAGACACAGACTCCCAAGCAGGCTTCAGACAGAGCTGTGAGCAGAGAGCCCGATGTAGGTGGGGTTCAAACTCATGGCAGGTGAGATCACGACCTGAGCCGAAGTCGGACACCCGACCGACTGAGCCACCTAAGCACCCCGTGATAAAGGACTTCAAAAGCAAAAATGCTTTTAGTCTATAAAGCTATTTGTGATAAAAATTTTTAAGTTTAAAAAGTCCTGTTTTCCAAGTTTGAGAATTTATACATGTAATTCTGGAAAAAAAAACAGAAAGGCTAATCTCGTGATAAAAATAAATGTTTGTCAACTCTGAAATATTTTACTTATCTTTCTCTTTACTTCTCTCCTCTGCCCCCTGCCAATCACTTCTAGTCTAGTGTTTAGGGAAATTTTTTTAAATACATAATATACCCTATCTTGAGAATGCCTTTTTCTGGAGGTGCCCAGCGACCACCTGATAGCCCCATATATATTCTGATTAACTTCTCCTTTTAATCCACTCCATTCTGGGAATAACCCAGTTCATTTCTGGTTACTAGTTATCCAGCTTGACCACGACGACCAGGTAGGGGAGAGATGTAAAACACATGATCTTGAAAATGTGAAAACTGTTTTGCCCTTGGGAATTTTTTTCTGTGAGGTCAAAATATTTTGTTCACACACAAAATACTTTGTGCAGGCAGAGGACTGTGCAGAACAATTTTTACATGCAGACAGCTCAAAACCTCCCTCTGAAGGCAAGCCTCCCACTGTAGTAGGAGGAGGCTGCCTGTATGCCTTTGGCTCCAGCAGGATGTACAGTCTCAGCTCCCCTAGAAACTGCTCCCTCTCGAGATCACCTGACCCTGTCTCCCCACAGCCTCAAAGCTGTTTCCAGGTCAGGTGCCTCCTGTCCCCATGCCCCCCAGGTGTCTGGTCCCCTCTCAAGCAAGACCCCCGGCACTCCTGATGGGTGCTTCTCTCTGAGAGTTCTCCAGCTAACCTGGCTGCTGACAGCTTCTCAGCTGTTTCCCTGGTTTCATATCAGCAGCTGCCCATCTGGGTTTGCATTCTTTGTCTCTCAAGTGGCACAATCAGGCTTAGGAGTGATTTTCACACAAGGTTGCAACAGGTACAGAAGGGCCACCTTGTCTCCTAGCGTTGCTCTTTGAAATAATTGTTACTTTCTATCTAAATCCATTTTTTTTTCAGAATACCCTAAAGGTTGTTTTATTCATATTCTGACAGATTGACTTTAAAAAATAGTGATGATAATTAGCCAATCATTCTGTTTTTTAAAGGTCAGATTTGACCGATTTTACCCAGAAGGATATCTGCATCATCAGAGGCAAATTGTAGTTTGAGTTGTTGGTAAATGTTCGATTTATTTTCTGACAGCCTATGGCTCCCCACCACAGCCACTGGCTGTCTCTTAGCTTTTAGAACTTCTCTTAGATCAGGGTGAAGGAGATTACTTCAATTCACTCCATCTGAGACTAAGTGAATCTTTTTTTTTTTTTTTTTTTTTGAGAGAAAGACACAGTGCAAGCAGGGGAGGGGCAGACAGAGGGAGACAGAATCCAAAGCTCCAGGCTCTGAGCTGTCAGCACAGAGCCCAACATGGGGTTCTAACTTGTTAACCATGAGATCATGCCCTGAGCCGAAGTCAGACATTTAACTGACTAAGCCACCCAGGTGCCCCTAAGTGAATCATTTTAACAACTCCCAGCACCAGGGTGACCAAACACAGCTGGCCTCTCAGGCCTGAGAGAGACCTCTCAGGTCTGAGTTTATGGTTAGGTGATTTGTCGTGTGGGCCTTATGCCCACACTGTGACTAATGAATCCAAGAATGTGGGCATGAGCTCTAGGATTTCCACTTTGACTCCCAGCTCCACATATTTTTCTTAATTTTTTTAATGTTTATTTTTGAGAGAGAAAGTGTGAGTGGGAGAGGGGCACAGAGACAGAGAGAGAGAGAGAGAGAGAGAGAGAGAGAGAGAGAGATCCCAAGCAGACTCCACATTCCCAGCTATCAGCACAGAGCGTGATGCAGGGTTTGAAACCACAAACCATGAGATCATGACCTGAGCTGAGGTCTGACACTAAACTGACTGAGGTACTGAGGCCCGCCTACATTTTTCTATTTCCATCTCTTCTCCTGTAATTATGGCCAACCAAACATCCTATCATTTTTTAAGAGGGTAACAGAAGTTTGTTTCCTTTGAAAGTGCAGAAGGCAGAGGGTGGTTCAGATTGCTCATATGCTTTAAAACATGCTTCCTATAGGATAAGTCACAACACACTCAATTGAGCCAGAAATTATTAGTGAAGGGCTTTCACCTGGACAGAGCTGAGTTGAAATTCCAACTCCCCTTCTTAGCTGTGGGACGTTGGGCCTATTTCTTTATCTGTAAAGTGAGATGGTGACTACCGGGTTCCCTAACACTATGTATGAGAGATAATTAGGTTCTTGGGAATGGCTTGTACCAAGAACGCTTTAAGATACTGTGTCTCATAAATGTTGTTAGAATATTATTAGCATTCTCAAAGTGCTTATCTTATTAGGCATGTGGGGAAACTTTTAGCTAAAACTAACAATTCTTCACGTTAATAAAAAGGCCTTGAGGATACAGGTTCTTTCCATTTTTTTCCAGAGCAATAATAAATCCAACTAGAATATTCTGATCTAGATTCAAACTCTGGGAAATTTAAGAGGAAAAAGTGACTTGGTAAAAGGATTTGCATCCTTTGAAAAGGCAGGTGTTGGAGGGCACCCTGTTAAAAAGAAAATTTCATAAAAGATAATTCCTTTTTACAGTTCCCTCTGCTTAGATCACTTTCCAACTCCCACCACCAGCCCAACCCCTCTAGGACCTGTGTGGCTCCCACCTTCTCCTCCGTCATATAGGTCACCAAGACAGTGAGGCTGTCCCTGATCACACCATTTGAAGGGAAGCCCCCACTTCCCCAACTCCCTAACATCCTTCCATGTGTCATTTGTCCCTGTAACCTTCATCAGCTAGTAATACACTATAATAACTTGTTTTTTTATTTTACCTTGGCTAGAAGTTCTGTGAAGGCAGAGATGTGGTTAATTTTGTTAATGAAGGACCCCTCAGCTTGGAAGAGGCCAGCCTGGAGCACAGTAGGCCCTTGATGAAAATGTGTTGAATTAATAAGGGGGAAAATTGAAAGGTATATGAGGAATTTTAACGTTTATTTATTTTTGAGACAGAGAGAGACAGAGCATGAACGGGGGAGGGGCAGAGAGAGAGGGAGACACAGAATCGGAAGCAGGCTCCAGGCTCTGAGCCATCAGCCCAGAGCCTGACGCGGGGCTCGAACTCACGGACTCACAGACCGTGAGATCATGACCTGGGCTGAAGTCGGACGCTTAACCTACTGAGCCACCCAGGAGCCCCAATGAGGAATTTTAGAAGATGAAGTTTTTTGACCTTGACAGGCAAAATCATTCCTTTTGTGAAGCAAGGTAAAAACCTCAAAGGGGATTTTACTTAAAGTCAAGTGAAAAAAAAAAAAAAAAAGATGTTGCTTCACAGAGAACCTATGGGCAGCATGCAGATAGCTCAGTTTGTAAATAAAGGGTTTCTGAAACGCGAAGGCCTTAAGGCCAGGTGCCCTCCTCACTACTGCTTTTACCATGTTTGTGAAGCCTTGCTTGGAAAGTAGCCCTTCTCCAATGGTAAGTGACCGTCCACTCTGGGGTTGGCCCTCTCCCTTACAATGAAGGGCCAGAGAAGAAATTACGTGTAGAATGCTGCTTCCCTGAAAAGAACAACAAAACCTTCCACCCCCTATAGTCCTGCAGGTACTATACAGTTTCCAACAAACTGAGTTTGCAGCAGATATCCCACACAAGATAAGGAGCATGCAGCCAGCCCTAGGTTTTGCCCACACTGCATTTCTGGTTTAAATGCTATCCAGTCTGCACGTCTCCTCTCTCTCTGCCGAGTGCCACATCTAAGACCCACATTTCCTACCTCACGACGTCCCAGTTCTCACGAAAGACTGCACGCTCAATTTGCTGAGGCAGCTTCCCAGTCTATGTCCTCGTTTCCAGGAAATGCTTGTAAAAGAGGCTGCCGCTCCTGATCCTGGGAGATTTTTTTTTTTTTTTTCTCTTTGAAAAAAGTGATCTCAGCTCACAAAATAATTAGCTCCTTAGTGCTAATCCATGTGCATTTACAAAAGTGCCTTCAGGTTAGGAGAAATAAAGACTTGATTAGGTCCTTATCGCTGGATGTAACACCAGGGAGCTCTTACCTGCTGGTGGTATTGGTGATAAGGACACCCAAGACTCCTCAGCTTTGCTCACTAACCTTCTCTCCTTCCTTGCTTTTAAAAGCATGAAAAACACGTGGAGCTTGCAGAAAACCCTAGAGTCATGGGTTAATTTCTTCTAGAATGTTATTTATATTACTTTGGGCTTTTGGCACCTCTCCCTTTGTTCTTAGAAGTTCTATGGGGTGCAAGCTAATAGCCTCACAATCCCTTCATTTACTTTGTGACCAAGACAGTTTACTTTGTAATCTAGGCCACTTCTTTGCAACTCTCCAAATCAAAGAAACTTGGATGTAGTTCCCAGGCTCTAAGATATTAAAACAGGAACTGAGAAAACAGAAATGAAGACAAGAGAGGACAAATTTATGTCAATGAAATCCCGTGACAACTTACTTGCATTTAGAGATCATGCACATTTTTTTTTCTTGATGAAAAAATTTTTTAACTGTTCTGAAAATGCTAATGAGACAACTTTCAAGAAATTGACAGTAATGGAAAACTTGAATGTTACAATGATATCTAAAAAGAAAGAAATTATTTTACTCCTCTTAATCTTGCTGGAGAGGAGAAAAAACCTGTGAGCAGAGAAATGAGACAGCTGGCAATTGAAGCCTTGGGATTCCTAAACCTTCTCTTTTGTGCTCCCAAATGAACAAGGTTTAAGCTGCCTTCAAGAGAAAGTCAATCTAAAGTCCACGACGACTTTTCAAAATGAAACCTTAGGGGGCCTTTAAAACTACAAGCTTCAGCTCAGCAAGGTCACTTTCTAAAGTGAAAATTCATTTTAGGGTAATGATTGTAGGGTAAGGAAAGGAAGCAGGGTGGGGTGGCATGGCTAGGTTTGAGTTAAAAGCCATATCATGGAATCCTCAACTATAGAAGGAAATACTACTGTCCTCCCAGGATAGATCACTGGAGGTGCGCCGCCCTCCTAGGTGCTAAGCCTTCTTTTGGCGGGGGGGGCGCTTTTGTATACCACCTGCTAAAAGCATACTTACCTCTTCACTGGTAGTTATTTGGCGCTCTCCACTGAAAGTTAAAACTCTGGCCACCAGGGAAATTGCATTGCCCTGGGACACTGTCAGGCGGAGAACAGTTCAGCTGTTACCAGCATTCTTAGAAAATAGCCCAGATTTATACTGAATTCTTTTGCACTCTCTCTGCCTCTTTGTTCAGTCTTTACACACATGCTTTGTTTATAGGCTATCTTGCTACCTTTATCTCTTGTTTCACAAATGCATGTTTTGAATTCTAGGTTACACTGCAAGCTTTTGAGGGGAAAAGATCAAGTTTCAGACCCCATGTTCTCCACCCTGGCCTGGAATTGGGAGAGGAGCATGAGGAAGGAGTGAGTAGTGGCCCAGGGCTGTACTGAAGAGTCTGAATGGGCAGCAAGAGCACAGATACCTGATACCTGGAAACTAGGAAGGGAGTGGAGGAAAAACTGGGCTGGCCATTCTGAGGGCTGGGTTGGTCAGGAAGGTGGAGGGAAGCTAGAAAGCCCAAACAAGTCCAAGCTCAGAGGTAAATTTAAAGTTGCAATAAGAATAGAGGAATGTGGGGGCACCTGGGTGGCTCAGTCGGTTGAGCGTCCTACTTCAGCTCAGGTTATGATCTCACAGCTCGTGAGGTCGAGCCCCGTGTCGGACTCTGTGCTGACAGCTCAGAGTGTGGAGCCTGCTTTGGATTCTATGTTTCACACTCTCTCTGCCCCTTCCCCACTCATGCTCTGTCTCTGTCTCAAAAATAAATATAAACATTAAAAAAAATTAAAAAAAAGAATAAAGGAATGTGACAGAGGGCCTTAAGGAATCCTACAAGTTGTTTGCCACAGCTACTAGAATCTCAGCCCTCTCCAAGGATACCCACCTTCTATTAAAAAAAAAAAAAAGACAAAAACAAAAAAACAAAAAAACAAACGAACAAACAAAATGGCAGCAAGGAGGCATCAAAAAGCTGGTCTATTGGCATCTATCTCTTGTGTTCCTCTTGGTATCAGTGTCCCAGAGGGTCCCTGCATACTGGCTCCTTTCCTTTCTAACAGAGCGACCTTGGACACATTACTTAAACTCTGCCTTTTATTTCTATAAATAAAACCATGATAGCGGTCAAAATAGGGATAAAACTATCTGCCATTAAGTTAATGTTGTAAGTATGCAATAAGGACTTCTTTCTTCCTTCCCTCATTTCATGTACTCAGGGTAAGTAACTAATAAATATCTATTAAGAAACAGTATGTTGGGGGCACCTGGGTGGCTCAGTCGGTTAAGGGTCTGACTCTTCATTTCCGCTCAGATTATGATCTCATGGTTTATGAGATCGAGCCCTAATTTGGGCTCTGTGCTGACAGCGTGGAGCCTGCTTGGGATTCTCTCCCTCTCTCTCTCTTTCTGCCCCCTCTCTCAAAATAAGGAAAGTTTATATATATATATATATATATATATATATACACACACACACACACATATACATATATATAAACATATAAACATATATATGAAGAAACAGTATGTTGATTTTGAGAGTAGAGAGCAGAGTGTAGTAGCTGTAAGCCAGGTAGCCTAGGTTCAAACAAACACTCTTAATAACTAGCCAAGTGACTTTGGACAAGATACTTAGATGCTCTGTAATTCAGTTTTGGGTGAGAATATAATAGTGTCCACTTGATTCGGTTATGGTAAGGACGTAATCATACAATGTTCGCATATGTTACCATGATGACGATCACTATGATGACAGGGATGGTAGCTTTCCAGACCCTCAGCCCAGTTGGGAGTATCTACCTCCTCTGCCTCACCTTCCTCACATACTGGTATTACTCACGTGCAGATATGACAAATCCCTTCCCCCAAACAATTAAGTGTACTCTGTTTTTCATGAAAAAAAAATGTGAGAACAAGAAAGAACATTTAAAACAAATGTCATTCGGTTTTATAGATGACATGTTTCTAATGTTACCTGGGGAGATGTTGTCAAGGTAAAAAGCTGACACTCTGTGGAGTGTGGTAATTCTTCCATAATGGCTTTTTGAGGAATAGCAGTGTTGAGTTGTGTGCTGCTGAAATCCTCCCTTTCTGAATTCCATAAAATCTACATGAGAATGAGCCACATGTAATCCAAAATCTTCTGGAATGCAAGTTGGGATCTCAGAATCCCTACTCTGGCTGGGACCCCCACCTGCACCTCCCAGCAGCCTCCTGCATTGTCTGGGGCACTGACCTCAGGCATGCTCTTGTGTTTTTGCAGGTCTGCCTTATAAAGCATCTTCTTCATGGAGGGAACATTCTGGTAAGGAGTGCTGGCCCACTGAAAATTGCTGTCTGATGTCCATTTTGAACAACACTTTACATTTACTCCGTGTATAGCTCTTTCCCCAGCAAGTTTCCCTGTGGGATATGAAAGAGCCCTGCACTGCCAACTCGGGAGTAGATGCTTTGATTTGTGAAGTCAGACAACATTCATCCAAACAATATTCACTTTTAAGGAGTGAGCAGCAGTACATCGTGAACATTCATGTTGTTCTCAGCAAGGAGTTACCTTGCCAGGGTGACAGAAGGGAAGGCTTACGGGCTGGTAGGCGAGAGCGGAACGCATTGATCTCTAGCTTTAACATTTTCAAACACAGTCATGCAGAATTAGGATGAAAAGGAGACACAGGTGTAAGTGAGGAACAGGACATTCCATTTTGGGTCTCTGTATATGTGTTTCTTAAAATGTAGCTACATGGGGCTCCTGGGTGGCTCAGTCGGTTGGGCGGCCGACTTCGGCTCAGGTCATGATCTCGCGGTCCGTGAGTTTGAGCCCCGCGTCGGGCTCTGTGCTGATAGCTCAGAGCCTGGAGCCTGTTTCAGATTCTGTGTCTCCCTCTCTCTGACCCTCCCCCATTCATGCTCTGTCTCTCTCTGTCTCAAAAATAAATAAACGTTAAAAAAAAAATTAAAAAAAATGTAGCTACAATGTTAGGGGAAAATGCATATATGAATCATCCATGTTAAAGAATGCTAAGTGTGGACCATTGGTTTCTTCCACAGTGGGATGTTTAAATTTATGATCCGCTAACCTTCAGAGAAGCTATGAAATGTGTCTCTGTTTACTTAGGGAAAAAGTGTGGTTGAGAACTCAGACTTCAGAGCCAGACTGCCTGGGTGGGAATTTCAGCTCTTCTAATTATTGGACAAATTACCCAACTTCTCTAACCCTCACTTTTCCTGCTGCAAAGTGGGGATAATAGTAACTACCTGATGGAGTTATGAGGAATAATGACACAATACATGTGAAACTCTCCTAACTAGTGCCTGCCATACAGTTAGCGCTAAGAAGTCATAGCCATCACCAGTGTTGTTTTCTTTTTATTATTATTTTCAGTTATGTCTATAACCAAATGAAGTTCAGATTCACCGCTCAAGACTTAATGAAAAGAAATATTAATGATGGGATTCTGTAATGTCTCCAAATTAGCAGTTGAACAAGCTAGCCTGGTAGCCAAGAGGGAAAACAATCATACCAACACTTAGTGATTTAGAGTTTACAAAAGCCTTTTGGCTATAGCTCCCTCAAATTGATCCCCATGGTTACGGTGAGATAGAGAGCATTACCCCTATTTTATATATGAAATTATTGGGCTCAGGGAAGGTGACGTGCCCAAGGCTGCACAGGGAGTTAACTGCAAAACTCAGGTCTGTTCCAATTCCAACGCAGACGTGCTTTCCTTTACCTTACACTGCCTTCCACATGCAAGAGATAAACCTTCTTATAATTAGACTATTGGCTGCATATTATAAATAGTGTAACTAATTTATCAGGGAAAGCTGAGGGATTTAACAACACCACCACAGGTCCCTGAAGCAGTATCAAGTGAACCTGTACGTGACTGCCATTCAAGCACTGTTCATGTTTGCTCTCCTCTCTCTCATTAGCTCTGAATTCCACGGAATGCTCTGTGCTGAGCCAACTGAACATGGATTGCTGTCTGGAGAGCTTTTGGAAATACATGCCTAGAGACAGTGCTCAGAGATTCATCAAAAATGGGGGACAGATGACAAACTGCAGATTCAAAGGGTTTAGTTAGGTCTTTATAACCCAAGTATGCAGCAATATGAGGCCTTGAATGGGTTGCTGTGGCCCAGCCCCCCAACTTGACCTTCAGGGTAGTCATGGAACCTGCTGCTGCCTGTAGGATTTAACCACTCCTCCCCCAAACTCCACCATATGTCCTCTGTGTTATTTTGCTTATATTTGCTGCCCAGGAAATATTCTTCATACCATCAACTATTTGAATGTTACCCATCTTTCAGATCTACCTTAAAGTTTATCTTCCCAGACAGAGCCCACATTTATAATACCTGTTTTGGGGCACCTAAAGAAAGGATTTTCTAAATTACTTAGTTTTCCTGCTGCACATTTTCTTTTTATATGTATGGACCCTTCCCTTCCCACAGAACCATTTTTTCTTGAGGTCCAGGAACACATTCTTCACTTCTTTGTACTTCTCACAGAATCCTGAATAATGCCCTATAATTACTAGAAGCACAGCAGACACTCAATTATCAATTGATTACATTAAAAGATCAATTTATACATACATACCAGCTATGTACCTGATTAAAATTGCTCAAAGCAAGCCAATGCATAAATCAGCAAAAAACAAAAACAAGTGAAAATATTGTTAAAAGCTCCTATAATGGAATAGTATTTTTTTTCTCCCAAGGCTTCACTGATTTTGCTAGCACCCAAGATCTGAATCTTGGCCCTTTTTGAGGGTCTAAATGTGCCCAGGGTTTATTTACCTGTAACCCCTACCTCCAAAGGCCATCATTTGAAAGGAAAGCTAAGGAAAGGGCCAAAAAAGATATGTAATTGTCACTGTTATAACTTTTTCAGATTCCTCTTCTGGAAAGTAATTGTTGATGGTTACGGTGAGAAAGGAGACTAGAGAAGTTGCTAACTAGGGGGAGGGAGTCCAATCAGAGGTTCATCCAGTTGGTGGGGAAGTGGGGACAGAGGCATCCCATGGAGACCACTGGTCCTCAGGAAGAGGACTTGATGGAGGATAAGCTTTCATATACTAGGGGTGAGAGGAAGTTGAGGTAGCTTCTCAATAATGAGAGAAAACTGGGTCTGGGCAGTGGCTGCTCTCTGTGCTAAGGGGAGGGAAGTTTTGCCTGACCTGAAGCTTCTGACATGAACACAAATCACACTCCCAGACCTGGGAGTATCTGGGGTTTCAAGCTTTCTGAAATTGGTATATTCTTTCTTTCCCATTAGATTGTACTTACTTCATGGGTAGGGACTGTATTTCCTGTTTCTTTTTTTTAAACAGAGAGCTTTATTTTTTATTTTTATTTTTTATTTGTTAATGTTTGTTTATTTTCGAGAGAGAGCGAGAGAGAGCATGAGTGGGGGAGGAGCAGAGAGAGAGGGACATAGACAGAGGATCTAAAGCGAGCTCTGTGCTGATAGCAGAGAGCTCAATGCTGGGCTCGAACTCATGAGTCCTAAGATCATGACCTGAACTGAAGTTGGGTGCTTAACCGACTGAGCCACCCAGGCAGCCCTAGGGACTGTATTTTTTATGCCTCACTTTTTGCCTCACCTGGACCACTGTGTGTGTGTGTGTGTGTGTATCTGTGTGTGCATATACATACACTGCCATAATTTTGATCGGCATATGAGTATAATCCCTCAAAGGTCATTGCTAGGAGCCATTTCTGTCAACGACAATGCGTTGTAGGTGGCTGCACGTATAGTGGAGATTGGCATCTAAAACACAAAACTTCAGGCAACAGAGAATATTATTTCATAGTTGTATGCTTACAATGAAGCTGTACAGTAAAAATCAAAGGCAGCAGGACCAGCACACCTCAGCATTCCTGCTGGTCCCCTACATGACTGTTTTACACACTGGATCACAACCCATTAGTGAGTCATGAAATCAATTTAGAGGGCTATATCCATATTTAAAGAAAGAAAGACAATAGCATATTCATTTAAAATATATGCTTAAAATTAAATAGAAAATATCAGAACACATTGCACATTCTTAAGAGTATTACTTTGGGAACCTTTGTTCATATAAAAATATGTCCTGACTCATGATAAAAAAACATGTTTCTTAATATAGGTCATGGTCAAAAAGAGTTTAAAGCCCACTTCCCTAAAGCGTTGTGAAGCTTTCCTTGATTTAATTGGGTAATACAGGATGAGGGATATGCTCTAATGGATTGTGAATGCCTACTTTCACCTTGTAGAAAAAAGCATAAAAACTACTAAGCAAAAGAGAAAGTACTCTCTTAGAAGAAAAAAGTGGAAGTGCGAGGGGTCCAAGGCACGTCCTGGGAGAAGCTGTAGGAAAATAGATGGAAACACACAAATAAGCAATTAGCCTATGGGTCTAGCCATTACAGGGTTGCTTATAATAGCAAACTATGGTAAGCAGCTTAAATGACCCTCATACAGAGGCTTGGATAAACAAATGAGAGTAGGTATTTATAATCACACATTATACATGAAGATATGGGTCTACATTTACTGGCTTGGAGAGATGGGAGTGATATACTGTTGAGTAAAAAAATGAGTAGATTATAAAAATAGTACAGTCGATAATGGTCCTACTTATATAAAATTACACAATAGCATGTGTGTTTGTGGAAAAGTAAATAATTGTGTGGTAAGATGTTTGTGAAAATATTAAAGATGTTTCTCTCTTCAGGTGGAGTTTCAATGTATTGTCCTTAATGTCTGTTTTTTTAAAGTTTATATATTTTGAGAGAGACAAAGACAGTGTCAGTGGGGAGGGGCAGAGAGAGAGGGAGTGAGAGAATCCCAATCGGAGTCTGTGCTGACTGTGCAGAGGGCTTGAACCCATGAAACTGTGAGATGATGACCTGAGCTGAAACCAAGAGTTGGATGCTTAACTGACTGAGCCACCAGGCATCTCCTTAATTTCTCTTTTTGTTTTATTTAACAAGTATCAATTTTATAATTATACATACATATATGTTTTGGAAAAATACAAAAGAAGAGAGGTGTAATGGAGCATACATAATGTGCAGTGGGAGCATATAGAGGTGACTGCTGGAAAAGAATTGGGGAGGCGAGATCTCATGAACCGAGTCTTGCAGGAGGAGATATGTTTGCCAGGCCTAATGAGGGAGGGTAACCTTGCACAAACAGGTGAGTGGAGGTGTGAGAGAGGGTGACATAGTCAGTGTGTGTGGCTGACTGGGAATCATAGCTAGAGGATAATTTTCACAGAGGCTGTGAGCTAAGAGAAGAAACTTGGATAAATCATGGAAAACTGCAATAAAGATTTTAAGCAGAGGAGTACCAGAGGACGGTGTTAAAGTCCCGCCCCCTTCCCACTGCCATCTCCATTCTCTACATGCCAATGGCACCTGCCACTCTGAGGCTCTCTCAGGCTACAAGAGAGTGTTTGGCCCACGTACAGAACAGGTCAGACTTCCAGGGAGTTAACTTCTCAGAAGCTGACCTTAGCTAAAAATTTAAAAAATGAGTTGGTGGATAAACACCCTAGCCTTCTTGCTCCTGGGGTGAAGCAACTCAAACATGTTCTATATGGTGCCTTCCATCGCTGGTGGAATGGAGCCCCAGTGCCCATGCCAGTAATTTGTTCCTTAACAGTACCCATTCTGGCTCTGTTTTTTTCCCCTGGCTCACATTCCCTGGCTCATGCTGGTGCTTCTTGGAATCTCTACTTAAATAAAATACTCCTTCTCAAATCTTTCGCTCAGAGTAAACTTGTGTGGTAATTCAACCGAAGGCACCATCTTGTGTTGTATATATCTCTTTCTGTATGACCATTAAAATAGCTAGTGGTTGTTTCTGTGTGGTAGAATATTAAGTGGTTTTTCTGTTTCACTTTTAATCTTTTTTTTTCTTGTAACAAGAGTAAAATCAAAATTTATTCTTTTTAAAGAAATATTTCTATATAGTATGGATCTCATTGAGGCAGCCAGTGAATTAGTTGAGGTGAGAGATAACAAAAATAAAAACTTAACACCATGAAAGTAGGAATAGAGGTGAAGGTTTAGATTTGAGAATTCTAGAGACGGAAATGGGAAAGAAGTCCCAAAAGGGTCAAAACCCCACATACTTTGAGGAACAAATAATTTAGCAAATACTGATGACAAAAAAGAAGAAACGTGTTAATGGAAGAGATAATTTTAGTTTGGACAAACTAATTTAGTCATTTTGAAATGATTAAGGTGGGGGGCAGCTGGGTGGCTCAGTTGCTTGAGTGTCTGACTTTGGCTCAGGTCATGATCTCACAGTTCATAAGTTCAAGTCCTGTATCAGGCTCTCTGTTGTCCACGCGGAGCCTGCTTCAGATCCTCTATCCCCCTCTCTCTGCCCCTCCCCTGCTCATGACCTCTGTCTCTCTCTCTCTCTCTCTCTCAAAAATAAATAATAAAATAAAATAAATAAAAAATAAAATGATTCAGGTGGAAAAAATGATTCAGTCGACTAGGAATGAGAAATATGATTCTGGATAGAAACTTGAGAGACATAGAATTGAGAGGTACAGGTGGATTCATGATAGAACAATCCCTGAGGCATTTAAGATTGTCTTGAGAAGTGTACACAGTGAAAAAGAAGAAACATGAGAACACCACTCTGGGGATATCAATGTTGGCGTTCTGGGAAAAAAAGATGAGCAACCATTAAAGAAGACTGACAAGAAGTGGTCAGAGCTGTAGGAAAAGAGCCAGGGATGAGAGGTGGCATAAAAATTAAAGGAGAGGGGCTCCCGGGTGGCTCACTTAAGCATCTGATTCTTGACTTTGGCTCAGGTCACGATCTCACAGTTTGTGGGTTTGATCCCTGTGTCGAACTCTGTACCAAGTATAGCGTCTGCATGGGGTTCTCTCTCTCTTCTTCTTTCTGGCCCTCCTCAACTTGTGCATGCTCCCTCCCTCTCTCTCTCCTTCAAAAATAAAGAAATAAACATTAAAAAAAAATAGAGGAGAAGCGGAAACACCCTCCTCTGACAGATGACTTAGCCAGGGCAAATGCAAGACTGACCTGCCCCAAGCTGCCTACTCTGTCTTCTCCTTCCCCATCATCACTGGTTCTGTTTGATCTGTTTCCACATAGGCTTGGTCCCTCTTGGTTCACCTTGGTTGGATAATTCCAAAAGCAAAGGAAGGCGAGGCATTCTAATAGAACCAATTTCATGCTATTTTAAAAAAGATACTTTTTTCCAATTACTGAAAAATAGACACAACAAGCATCCCTGAGCTTCATATCATCTCTACATAGTTTTTAAGTAATTAAACAGGGAGACTGTTAGACTGAGGGAGTTCTAATGAGGCCTTGGTAATATAGCCTGAGTAAGCACACCAAAAATCCAGCCAGCATCATGGACTTAAGAACAGCCGCTCACAAACAGCCAACTGGGCTTTCCCAGATAAGGCAACTGATGAAGCTATTGCCAGTCAAACAATTTCCTTGCTTCTCCCAGGTCTTCTCTACAGAAACCTTTCCCTTAGCTCCGCTGGTGGAGCACTCCTCACCACTTTCAGTTTGGTGGCTACCCAATTCGCATCAGTGCATGCTCAAATCAGCTCTTGACAATTTTAATTGCCTCAGTTTATCTTTTAACACTAGGATGAGGAAGGAATGAGCATATCTGTTTAAAGTAACTGAGCATTAAATAATTTCTATTTTTGAATCACCGTGTCTCTACGTGGTTGACTACAAGTGGACTCATCAGCATGAAAGGCACCCTTCCAAACCTCCAAGTGGGATATCCTTCTGTGGTTGTCCAGCTCACCTTGTGGCTCTACAATGGTCTTCAGTCCATTACCCTCCAGAATAGCTCACCCCCCAGAAGCTCCCAAGCCCTGTACTCTTCTTACAGGCAATCCTAACTCCAGCCTACTTTGGTTTACAGCTGAGACTCAGTCACAGTTAATGTGGCTTGGTAAAGCCACAGTAAAGGCAGCCTCTGAGCCTCGGGGAGGAAAGTCAGAGAGGCAAAGAGGCAGAGATGGCTTAAGGCTTTCCCCCTGCTTGAAGTAGAAAATTGCTCTTAGTATTTAAGACTCCTCAACTCCTGAAGGTGTATATTTAGTCCAATATAGCTTAAAAACTACAAAACCAGATGAAACAGTTTTGAATTAATATAACCTGGGTGACTTTAAGAAATTATTTTACTCAGAACACTCGGAAAAATAAATCATTTAAAAAAGTGTAAGGAACCAGGGTTTTCTAAATTTGAAGTTGCTCCTAATGATTTAACTGGGCTGGAGGGAAAACGGAGTTTTCCTGTCACCTATAGATTGTTCAGCCAGGAAAGGTAAAAAAGACACACACACAGAGAAAGAACAAAGTCTGATGTTCATGAGAAATGATGGTCTTTCCTAAAACGAAGTTCCAGCTGAAATGTAAGAAGTCAGCCAGAGGCAATGAGTCCAAGAGTTTTTGAAGAAGGCATCAGAGAGGAGTGATAGAGATGCAAATTTCTGGCTGCCTGTACAGCTTCAACTCAGCAGAGATCTAGAGTGAAGAGAAACTATTTCTGCAGGACTTTCATGCCTATCCATCTGGAATTAAAAAAAAAAAAGTTGGCAGGAAAGACAGAGCCAGCCCAATGCGGTGGCTAGTTTGAGCCATGGCCAGAGAAAGTTCAGCTAACTCTATCGTCCCTGTTCAAATGCACCGAAGTTTCTCCTTGCACCTTAAACCCACCTTCATCTTCTTCTGGTAAGTCAAGTCAAGTCCTCAGACAGGATCACCAACCACTCCTTGGTCTGTGAAGCTAGGCGTTAACTAAGGGATTCTCTTAACCACTAGACAGTGTGCAAAGTAGATAAAAAATGCACCATTCTCTCTCTCTTCGCTTATATGTTTGAAATAAACACCCTGTCGTTTTTCTTTTAAGGATTTTATTGCAAAACACTACAGAAAAACAGCTGGGGAGTAACAAAAATAACCACACTGGTAAAGTTAATCTTCAAGAAATCTTCAAATCCTTATTGTCTTTGTCCCTGTTCTGCAATGGAAAGCAGAGGGAGCTAGCCAGCTTTGAGCCGTCAAATACATGCTAAGTTGTGCTGTTAAGAATCGGTGCCATTAAACTCTACCTGCTAGACAGATGGTTCCCATCCAGCGTTCTGCACCATTGCAACTATTGATTATTGGCTCTAATGTCCACCAGCAACGTGGCCTCGCCTGTTGTTTGTCAGCTGTTGGGGACCTGCTGCTTTGCCAGGATCGCAAAGTAGCAATCCAGGCATGCTCTGGGGTGGAGTCGAAAGTTAGAGCACTGTCTCCAATGTGAAGACAGCCCCAGGGAGGAGGTGGGAAGCGAATCTGTTCAGCCCTAGAAGGAAAAATTTAAATACATACTCACACACGTGTGTGTGTGCACACGCGCTTATGTGTGTGTGCAGTAAGAGGACAGAAAAGAAAGAAAACTGCAGTTTTTCTGTTTTCTTCTCCTGGACTTTCTCCTAGTCCGAGGTCACACCTGGGGCCATTTGCAAATGTCTGTTAATATGTCAGCCTACATTCCAGGAACTCTGACCCGTGCTTCTGTCCAACTGCTATTTCCTTTGGGTTCTTACAAATATCATAACCCTACAGCCCAGTTTTATTTACATGTCAAGTGACTTCCTGGTGCTGTGACCTCTGGTCTTCCTCACTGAGAGAAAAATTGTGTGGAGTCCTATGGTTAAGCCATCAACGTTAGCTAGCGCTTATTGAGCACTTACTGTATACCAGCCATTCTGTGAAGCATTTCATCCATAATAATCTAATGAAGTAGGTTTTGCTTTCTCTGTTTTATAAGGGTTAACTGCCTGAAAGTAGCTGACAGTTGGCCAAAGTAAAATTTAGACACAGGAAGTCTGAGGCCACAGTTCTGTTCTTCAGCCCTACACTCATGCCCTTCTGCATGTGATCTGTTCTGAGTTTCATTTTGCCCACCTGTCTGGCATTTCCCTCCCTCCCCGGCCCTTGAGGATCTGCTGACTCCAGCCCGGGCCCTGTTTGCTGCGTTCTCTTTATTTTTTCCTGTAATATATCCACTACATGGCTATTTTTCTTGGCATCAGTTTCTAGTGTTCTAAGTCAATATTTTAGTCAAATACAACACACTGCCCGTGCTTTAAAAAGTGCCTCCGTAGCCAGTCATGCTAGTCTTTCTATCTGTAAAGTGGGACAAGGGTGGCACCCACTTGCCTACCTCCGGTGGATACTACGAAGATTGAAAGATGAAATGCATGTCACGCTCAGCACAGTGCCTGACACAATATGAGTGCTAACTAGTTTTACTCTTTGCTTTCTGGAATAGCCCAGAGGTAATGTTATATTCATTTGGCGGCTGGGAAAGATGGAGCACAATGGCTAAATGACTCGGCATGAGGAAAGCCGGGTAGCCAGCAAGGCTGGTAGAGCCTTAGGATTCATCTCCTCCCTCAGCCCCCTGAGGGAGGCTCCCTGCAGGGGCTCCCTGCAGACCTCATCAACTTCCCATGATGTTGGGTATCCCACTGCCTTTCCGTTTATGGTTTTGGGGTCACTCCATATTCTCAGTTAATTCCAAGAGCAGAGATCATTTGTATTCCATCGAGGATGCTTTCACCCTAAGATCATTTAAGGGCCATTGGACTTGGGAGTGGGATAGCAGAGAGAGGGGAGCGACGGAGGCTCGCTTCTGGCTCCCAGGATGGAATATCATCATCAAATAGGGCAACAAAGATTCTAAATGCGGGAAATGTTTGGGGATGTTCAGTCAGCTGTGGGGTTCACTTGGGTGAGACGGGAACCCAGCTGCACAGGAAGTAAAACAGCAAGAGGGAAACCTAGAAGGCTCCAGTCGCTCTGTGTGACAGGCCATTCCAGGATGAGGGACAGCTGTAATGGACAAGAATTATAGGGGAGGAGCATTGTGGAGCAGAGCGGAAAAGAGCAAGGTGAAGTGCACTTCTTCCCTCCCTTCTGCGAGTGTACCCTGGGGAAAAAGCTCTAACTGAATTTAAATAGTGCTTGTTCCTAGAAGCGGCTTGGAATCAGGAGGGTTTTGCCCTAGGAGACCCTTTGTTTTTACCTTAAAAATAACTAGCAGCATTTCCATGCAAGGAAGAAAACGTGATACTGCTTCATATAAGATTCTCTAAGGGGTAGGATACTTTTTTTTAAAGATGAAGAAAAGCAAATTGCTTTCTTATTTACATTTCTTCTGTCACCCATTCACCCAGCAGTAGCTTAAATGTAAGAGGAACTCAGAATAATAGAACAAAAATCTGATGGCAATGCCTGATTAAAAATGCAAATTTGAACTTGCCAGCGATCTTCTAGGTAAGCAGAGTAAACACAGGGAAGGAGAAAAGGCAGCTAGATAATTGAAATGATCGTGTGTGCTGAAGGAGGTAAGAAATGTGGAGTCTGGTCTCTGAAGAATAAGGAAAGACCGAGTAAGCCCTAGTGAATCTGGGGGAGGAGGGGGAAGTTCCCCAGAAGGATGCTTAGCAGAGTTTAGTTTTATTTCCATGGATTGAGTCAGCGATGCTTGGAGGAAATCCAATCAGCAAATTTTAACCGGACCCCCGCTACGTGGTATTTCTAGGGTAATAATGATGTATAAAGAAGATAAGATAACCTTGCAATATAACAACTAAACACACAAACAGTTAAGATAGAGAATGCACACAGCTTGCAGAAAAGAAAACTGTAGCATATTCACGCAAAATAATGGTACACAAGAAAAGCGCTGGGGGACCCTAAGAGAGAAGTGGGGCAGTCAGGAAGTCTTTTGGGAAAGGATGGTGATGATGTTGAGTGGGATAGAAATGAACGATGGGGAAGACGGCGGCTGAGGTGACAGAAAATTGCTTTCATAGACTCAGAACCAACGTTAGTGGCGACAACAGTGTCAGAAAACCCTGTCGTGTCCCTCATTAGTGTGACTCCATGTGTCTCCCCTGCCCAAACCCTCTACCGTCTAGGTCTGCCCGTGGAATAGGGGAACTGGCTGCGGGGCAAAGGCATGCTCCTTGGAGTGCCCGCGACATCCCTGACTTGGCCTGAGACTGCACTGCTGGGATGGAGGGAGGAGCCACTTATCCTCTGTGGGGTGACATTGAAGATAGTGTGCAAACACCTAATGCTGTGACAGGCTGGGCAAGTACAGAGGGAACAGGCTCAGGCCTGAGCAAAATGCCCCATCATCGGGTGGTTCAGCAACTGGTCTCCAAATCAAAGGTAATTACCAAGACGCTCTTTTATGTGTGTGTGTTAGTGGGGAGGTCAGCTAGGGACAGCTTCTTAATAAAAACAAAAACAAAACAAAGATTAGGAAATTGTCTACAAATGATAGGTATGTCATTCAATATATTCCATCTTATGACCCAGGTTTCAGTTCCCAATCGTCTCACGCTTTACAGTCTAACAAGGAGGCTCTCAATACCGGAATCACGGAAGGAGGTTATTACCAGTATTAGGAATCAGGGTGGCCCTCAGAGATTCTTATTTAGTTGGACTCTTGTGGGACCCAGAGAACAATCCTGATATGCTTCCAGTGAGGACTAGGAACTGGGACTGATTTAGCCAAACTGGGATTCTCATTCTCCTTTAATTAGGCTCCAAGTTTTCCCTCTCTATGCTTGGTCTTGTGATTTTCAGTCTGTTAGGGATGTTCTCCTTTGATTTGTCTGTTGAAACCCTTATTTAAAAAAAACATTGATAAAGGTAGTAGGTTCCCAGTTCATCTTACTAGTTCGATCCACTTCCTAGGGGGTCTCAGATCATTCAGGGTCTGTGAACCTGGATTGGTTTGGACCCTCCAGGGGTTGAAGCGCGCAGTGCTAGAGGACGCCAGGAGAGGGCAGCAGAGAACTGGGAAGCCCTTTGATAGAGGCCAGAGGAAGCAGGCAGAGCGGGAGAACCAGAAGCAGGTGAAGGAGGAAATACTTGATCCTTTATGAGGCGCAGGGTATGCCGGTTGTCTGTGCTCCATAAATTAACCAAAGACCAGAGTCGTTATTCAGACGAGAAACTGAAATCAATAGGGGATGCAATAGGGAGTGGCAGTTTTAAACCAGGAAGAGATGAAAATAGGCTCTGAGATATTGCAGGGAGCCTACAAAGCCATGGCAGCCTGTGGGGTGATGGTGGATCCATGGCTGCTCATGAGACCCAGGGCCCTGGTGGGTTTAGGTCTAGATACAAATCCAAATCAAGAGAAAAAGACTTTATTTAAAGGCTGAGCATACCCTTAACAGCCTTGGGTTGCACGTAAGCCAGACAGAGAAGACAATTTGGGGATAAAGATTCCAGGGAACTGGAGAAGTCCTGACATTTAAGAAGGGCATAGAGATCCCTGCAAGGCCAGTACTCACACCCTAAGGAAAGAATATTTAGAAGGGCAGGACAGGACAGGGGTATTATGTGGATAGAGGCATACGAGGAGAATTTAATGTTCAGGGCAGGACCAGGGCAGGTAAGCTTGAGCAACACATTTAGGGAAGGTGTTTCACAGTCAGTTCTGCAAGGGCTAGAAGATGCACAAGATTTTGTTATTGGTAATGCCAGTTTGAATCCACCTTAGGCCCAAACGTCCAGAATGTAGTTTAGCACCTTATTCCTTAAAGTGTGGTCTGCAGACCAGCAGCATTGACATCGCTTGGGAGCTTATTAGAATTTAGAATTTCAGATCCCACCTCAGACCTGAATCAGAATTTGCATTTTAACAAGATTTTAACAAGATTTAACAAGGTGATTCCTATGCATATTATGCATATATTAAAGTTTGAGAAATACCAATCTAGCAGAAGTCCAGGCAGGGCTGGGTGGCATTGATGCCTATAGAAGATTAATAAGGGCATCCTGTAATAAGGAAGTGAGGGGGAATGCCTGCATTTGAATGAGAGGAGGTGCACCTCTTAGGTGCATGTTAGGTAATGGTATAGTGGTACTTTCTTTGGGCTTATTTTTCTTAAACCCAATAGATTCCTTATAGTTACACACAAAGTCAACCAAGCAATATCTTTTTTCAGGACAAATAGTATCCTCTTGCAGACTGAAAAAGCATGTGAATCAAAGTTGAAGACATTGCTGAGATGGGCAAGAGGTTTCCAGAAAATTTTTGCTATATATAGCCCAGGGACTAAATGCCCAGAGACTAGGTTTGTTTTTAATTATTTTTTTTAAGGTAACTAAAAGCCATTTGACTTTTAGACAAGGAATCACTAATACAAATATTACAAGAGGGTTTATGTTTGTGTTAGATTCTTATTGCCACTGTAACAAATTGCCACAAATTCGGTCGCTTAACACAACATAAATGTATTCTCTTACAATTCTGGAGGTCAGAAGCCCAAACTCATTCTTACGGGGCCACAGTCAAGGTTTCAGCAGGGCTGGTTTTTTCTGGAGGATCCAGAGGAGAATCTGTTCTTAGTCTCTTCCAGCCTCCAGAGACTGCCACTGGCATCCATTGCTCTCTCTGGCTTATAACCCTTTCCTCCATCTTTGAAGCCAGCAGCATAGCATCTTGCTTCTGTCGTTATCACATTGCCTTCCTCTTCTGTGTCAAACCTTTCTCTGTTTCCCTCTTATAAGTACACTTGTAGTGACATTTAGGTCCCACACAGATAACGAAGGATCATCTCCTCATCTCAATATCCTTAGCTGAGTCACATCTGCAAGGCCACTTTTTTTTTCTTTCATAGAAAGTAACATTCCCGGGTTCCAGGGATCAGGGTCTGGATATTTTGGGGGTCCATTATTCAGCTTACCACAGTGTTTAAATCAGGATGTCAATTAACAGATGACATAAAATATGCTTTTCAATTGACTAGAGCAGACTACCCTCTTTCTTGGTATTGAAAAGTCAAATTCACGTCAGAAGATGACTTGGAAAACAGAGAACGAATGCACAAGTGAGCCACGGTGAGCCTTGAGGAAGCACTCCTGACCCCCAGCATCCTCTCATTGCACCAGATCGCTCAAGTGAAGAACAGCCACTCTCCTCTGCTCTGGCCTAGCTTACACGGCCATCAGGTGCTCTCATTGAATGTCATCTCATTATGATATTCATGTTCTACACTGGTCCCCTCCTGCACCTGGCAAATTCTTTCTTTGGCAAATTTGTTTCTATAATATTATAGAAAAAGCCTCAGGTTTGGGGGCTCATGAACCATTTAAGAGTATCGTCTACTCTGGTCTAGGGAAGATAGCAGCTCTGGCAGAAAAACAGATACTACAGGTAAAACGCTAGTGGCATTATCTTTGGAGATTTTGGAACGTTGGAACTTAGAAATTACCTAGTTTGACCCCTCATTTATTGATGAGAGATAAGTCCCAGGGAGACAGTGGCATGTCCAGGGCCATACTTTGATTTGTTACTTAGTCAGCTGCCATGTGCAAGAGTTACAAAGAGAAATAGAATGTGAAAGAAGGAAATAAAGGGTGGAAAGCATGGATCTAATGGAAGGAAGCCCCAACATGTCCACTGGAAACCAGGCTTTCAGAATTTCTGAATTCAGACTCCTGTGCTCCCTAGTTCACAGACAAGCCTAGAAACCTGGTGCTATCAGTCCATCATTGATAAGGTAGGAATCGCAGCATTTGTTCTCCAGCACAAATCAGAAAAGTGGATCTCTCTTTTTCAAACTAGAGAACGAGCTTGCTTACCTCCCCAGAGGCAAGCTCTCATGGCTAGGTAGCAAGTTGCCCAGCCCTCCGGGAAGCAGCAAAATTGCAATAGGCAAGTCCTTTCTATGCCCATGGGCATCCTACAAGGACATGTATGGGAGCTGGTGGATGTGATTGCTATAGCAACATGGATCAGGGTGGAAGAAGCCCTTCTTCCTTCACACCAAACACCTATGTGCCTGAGATGAAAGGAGAACTGAACTGTTCTCTAAGCAGTCTGAGGCTGAAAAAATGATGCCATCAACTCTCTCCATATGCACCATACATATATCTGTACCATATGCCTTGGAAGCCCAATGTTTGTTACCATAGATCAAACACAGTCAAAATCTTTTTTGCAGCTCTCAGAATAATATTCTTGGGTACAATATGATCATGGTGGCAAAAAGCTGTGAAGTTCTGAGTTGTCTTTCTCATGTTAATTAAAGTCATAATCTAGTGATCTGAGGTCTATGCATATATTTCAAAATATCTCAGATAGAAAGGGACTCCTTAGGATCTGTTTTTCTGAGTGACTCAAAGATTTATAGTCTTTTCATAGTAACAGCAAGGACATCCAGGTAGCCTAACAAAAACCACCATCAAATATGAAAATGTAAGTTATTTACCCTTGTTGGGGGTTGAAAATACAGGCTTCCCCTGTTTCATTTTGGGGCTCCTGTTGGTTAGCTAGCCTGCTTTCCACTGTGATTGGGAGGCCCTCTCTCAAGTTACAAGACTAGCTAACAGGTCTCCTCCGCAAAGATGATGAATGATAACTGCTCAGAAGGACAGTGGACCTTGCCTCAGTTTCTCACAGATGCTGGAATACGAGGGCTGTCAGCAGCCCCTCGGTCTTCACATGACTGCCCTGCATGTGATCCCTCCCATCTGCTCACCTGCTCACCTGCTCACCATCCTACCCCAGCCATGGCTTGTCCCAGCTCAAAGTGGCCCCACTCCCTGGTGACCCCCAAACAGTCTCCCAAGGGGTGGTAAACTCAGATGTCCTGTTCTCTCCTCCCCCAATCTAGTATCTTGCAATAAATTCTACACCTGGTTTCCCTTTGGGTCTTCTGCTTTCATTGTAATTGCCACTTCTGTAGGTCAAGCAGACTAAAGTTTGCTAGTTTACTGTCGTTTTGCCTACCTGCTGTAGGAGTCCCAATTCTGCTGGAGGCCATGTGGATTTCTCAGATTCAGGGAAGCCTCAAAATTAGAAAGCATAGAAAAAGAAAGCTTAAGATATTTATCTAAAGACAAAGAAAAAAATTACTGGGAGGCCATATGTCACAATATTAACAGCAGTTATTGCTGAGTGTTGATCCTTTCCCACATGATTCTCTGCATTTTTCAAATTTATTTGATCACAAACAATAAATCAGAAAGACAATGACACATGCTGTCTGTGAGAATAACTGCTTCTCCCTGCAACTGTAAGGTAGAGTGTGGAGAGATAAACCATAGGGACCTCTTTGGTCATTACAATGGGTCACAATCAGGTGAGATGAGTAACGGAAGAAAATTGCTCAGATACCATTTTGAAGAAAGCATGAAAGTAAACTAAATTTGATTTGGTAAATAAGATCTACTTAGGGTTACTGTATATTACTTCACACAGGCATGTCTAAATGGGTCCTCTCTCACCCTCTGGACTAATTACATTTGATTAAAGACTCCCTTAAAAGCTCTTCTTTCACAGTGAATTTTAAATGACCACTAACCTCCACTGACTGATGCTATGGGATCACCCATGAATTGATTAGGTGGTGGTGCATTGTGCCTTTGGGATACCAGTTCCATGGATCCCCTGAAACCCTGACTCCATAAATCAGTGGGAAGGGATGGTAGTTACAATATTCTGCTGCTATTTCTGTGCTATAGCTCCTCTGTGCGATATAGTCACCATTTTGTCTCATCCCAAATTGGTGCATTCTCTGCTCATCTGGTTTTTCTTTACACTTCTCAAAGGTATCTTGCTCTTATCTGTTTGCTCAATTTTAGGCCATTATCTTCCCTGGGTTTTATTCCAGAGGGTTTTTATTTTACAGTTTTATGCCTACAGGATGGGATGGCGGGACAAGTAGGGATGCCAAAAGGCAAATGGGTTGAACTATTAGAAATGTCAAGAAAAAAGAGAGAAGAGTAGATCTTCAAAGTTTTCATTACAAGAAAAAAAATGTAACTAACTAATACAATGTTAGTGTCAATTATATCTCAATTACAAAAGAGAAAAATAGATGTCAGGTGAAGTCTGTGGCTGACTACTCAGAATTTGTTTTTGAACGATATTGAAGACATATTGTGAACAGAATGGTTTTGATTTCAGAATAATCTTTCCCAGCAATCAACAATGAAGAGTGTTATATATAGTTTTAATATGCATTTGATATATACTATAAATATGTAAATACATTTATAAATATAAATATATTTATATACAAATTTATTTGTTAAATAGATTATTTATATATTTTTATATGATATTCATATATGTAAATATATAAACCTACATAAAACACATAGATTTATATAGGTTTAATGAGGTATAAATGAGGAATATACATATATTTCAAAATACTCCAGACAGAAAGGGACTCAAGATTTTGCTGAATAACTCAAAAGACATAAAAGCCTTGTCACAATAACAACAAGGACATCCAGGTAGCCTAACAAAAACCATACCCAAAAATGAAAATGTAAGTTCTTTCACCTTACATATATAAAATCCAAATGTATGTATATATGTATAATCCAAATGCATTTCAAAGTAAACAAAAGCTTCAGTCTAACAGGCTCTGCTATAAAGATGGTCACTTGTTTGGTATGTAGATCTGAATCCAAATTTAGCCTTCTCTCTCTTAGGTTTCTCAGTCTATTTGTGACTCACACAGAGCCCACGAAGAAAGAATGGAGAGGCGGGGAAAAGAAACCAAGGTTCACATCAGGAAAGCTCATAGAAACAGAAGTTTCAACTAAAGAATCCCAAAGGAAAATAGGTTATAGGAAAGACTCTTCACTTAATAAGCGCGATCTTCTGGGAAGAGGAGAAAATTTAATTTTATTTCATTGGAAGAATGGAATTATTTTAGAGGATTCGGTTGTTAGATAAGCAGACTGTGTAGTACCCATGCCTATGTTTGGATCCTGCCTCCTCTACAAACTAGTTGTATGTCCCTGGGCAAAGGTACCTAACGGACTGCGGTATTTTTCATCAGGAAAGTGGGCTGGTTATAGTAGTACTGACTCGTTATTATTATTATTATTTATTATTTATTATTATTTTCAGTAGGCTCCACGCCCAGTGTGGGGCTTGAACTCACAACCCTAAGATCAAGACCTGGATGCTCCACTGACTGAGCCGCCCAGGTGTCTCTTGACTTTATTATTATTAGGAGTCAAGAATAAATGTAAAATGCTTAGAACAGTGCCTGGTTCATACTAAGGTTGCAATAAATGCTAGATCGTATTATTTTTGTACCTTTATCTTTAACTGACATTTTGTTAAAACTTTCATAAGGAAGGTTACGTGTTGGTATTAGACATTTTGTCTGAAGATCAAGTTTTTTTTTTTTTTTTCAACGTTTTTTATTTATTTATTTATTTATTTATTTTTTTTTTGGGGGGACAGAGAGAGACAGAGCATGAACGGGGGAGGGGCAGAGAGAGAGGGAGACACAGAATCGGAAACAGGCTCCAGGCTCCGAGCCATCAGCCCAGAGCCTGACGCGGGGCTCGAACTCACGGACCACGAGATCGTGACCTGGCTGAAGTCGGACGCTTAACCGACTGCGCCACCCAGGCGCCCCTTGAAGATCAAGTTTTTAAAAACTTGTCCTAGCTTTATAGCTTCCACTCAGATGTACTTGGATTTTAAGAATTCAAGGTGTTCTGGCTGTCATTGCCTCCAAATATCCAGCTCTTGCTATAGGAATAATAATAGTAATAGCAAATATTTACTGAGACCATTTTAGTCCCAGGAAGATTCTAAGTGCTTTACATGGATTAATGCTTTTGTTTTTCATAACAAACCTATAGCATTATCCCCATTTGACAGATAAAGAAATTGAGGTTCATAAAGGTTGAAGTATCTTGTCAGAGGTTTCCCAGCTAGGAAATGCCAGAGCCAGTGGCCAAACATGGCAGGGTGGCTCCAGAGAACACCTTCACACCTTCTGCTGTAACCACAACTAAACAACATCAAAGTGACTACCTTTGGTTTTGATTTGGCCAATATAAAAGGTCCAGCCGTATTAGGAGGTTGATAACTAACCAGAATTTTTGAACTACTGGCTCATTGATGATGACTCTAAGAGATTAGTAGAATTGATCAAAAGTGTGATTCTTTTCAATAATAAAATTAAGTAGAGACACCAACATTTCTCTGATAGTGGTTTTTGCTGATTTGTCTTCATGTGATTTATCTGTGAGCTGCTGTCTTTCAGTATTGATGGCTTCACACATAAGAGGGAATGTATCTCCCATTTCCAAAACCCCTTGATGCCTACTATATAGCCTTGGATGAAAATTTCTAACATTGGAACCTTCTTTATTTCTTCCATTCCTTTGTTTCTCCACACTCAATTCGTTGCTGAATCTTCAGATTCATTTTCTTATTTTGTGTAGGAGAGATTTGCTAACTTGCAGGACCTAGGTAGAAAAACTGGCTGGAGTTGTGTCATTGTCAAAGATGTAAAGAAGGCCAGGTGTTAGAAATGAAAGCCTTTCTAAAGGACAAATCTCTCGGGATTTCCTTGCTTGAGTACATTTGCCTGGGGCCTCCCACTCTTGGTGGTAGAACTTCTGGAGTGAAGCCCAGCCTCAGAAGGAAGATGTGTGGTATGTTGACTACCAGAAATTGATAGCTCAATTTGTCCCAAGGGTTAACTCTAAGCTCTATAGGGCTTCATTTTTTCTATTCTTTTTAAAAGGTTGTTTTTATTAGCTTGGATTCTTTGCCCTTAAATGATCCATTTTCCTAGTGTACTCTTTTATGCAAAACTTACTTATTAAAACTTCTTTCATATTTTTTGTTTTATTGTCTTATCTTTCTTACTGTATCTTATCTAGTCTGAATTTTTAGTTTGCTATTTTATCTTGTTTATTTTATACTGTTATCTTCTGTTATCTAAATTGTATATGTTTGCTTTGCACTTATGGTTTTAGTTTTATTTACACTTTATTTTATCTTCAAGGGCAAGAGAAAGGCATGAGGTGGATAGCTGGAGGACAGTCCCTAACCTGTGGGAAAGCCATTGGATTCCTTTGTCCTTCTAACTAACTAGTCCTTTCAATTCTCCACTCTTCTTTCTTCTTTCTTTCCAACAATGAAATTCTGACATAAAATATGTGAAGGCAATTATGTCTTTTCTCCTAGTTTACCCTATCTTTCCAGGATAATGATATTTATTTTTAGAGCCAGTGGTTTTGAGTTAGAAATGTGCTATCTCTTGGGGCACATGGGTGGCTCAGTCAGTTAAGCATCCTTTGGGATTCTCTCTGTCTCTCTCTCTCTCTGACTCTCTCTCTCTCCCTCCCTCTCTTTGCCTTACCCCCCCACTTGCACTGTCTCTCTCTCTCTCAAAATAAACAAACAAACAAACAAACAAACAAACAAAAAAGAAATGTGCCATCTCTTTAGAAACTTCCTGATTCCTTCCTGATCCAAAACCCAAAATTTAGTTTCCATTTTTTTTTTTTTTTTTTTTTTTTTAACAACTGCTGGGTATTGAGGAAGCATTGCATACAAATCATGAGCTGCTGAGAAAAACACAGGTGGGGTAGGTTCTTCTCACACCATGTTTGATCCTCCTCTAAGGTTGCAGCTGTTCTCTCCCTTCTCTCCCACGTCCCAACCCTATTAAAAGCTCTAAGACTCGTGAAGCTCTCTGATCACTGGATAAATGGTCTCCCCAGCGTGAGTCTCCTTCCCCATGTTTCTTCCTCGTGAAACGCTTTCATGTTGCTTTTCTTGAAATATATCCCACTTGGCAAATGCCTCCACAAGTGCCGCATGGCCCACACAAGGAGCCCAGACTCCTCATCCTGGAGTTCAAGGCCTTCAGATTATCTCCAGCCTGCTTTCCCAAATATATCTCTAGTTCTCTCACTCACATTAGACTAATGAACCAAACAATGGTTCATTAGTCTTCATTTATGGCTTAAATGTCTCCATGGATGTTTTTGTGCTCACACTCTTTATTAATGTATTTTTGTCCATTTGAGAATGTTAATATTATACCCTCCCTTAAAGCCCCTTTCCAACTTTTTCACTACGCTAGGTGAAAATAGTCAACTTTTCTATGATGTTCCCTGGAGAAACACTATTTTATAGGATTAATAAGGATTTTGGCCCTACATGGCTCTCGTTCAAATTCTGACTGTACTATGTGTTAATTATTTGACCTGGCAACTTATTTAAGTTTTTGAGCCTTGTTTCCACATCACACACACACACACACACACACACACACACACACACACACACACAAGGAGTTTCAATTCCTGAAGCTAAAATTCTCATTCTATATAGTCAAGTTTCCTATGTTTTCTGATTCTCTCTAGATCTAAGAGGCTTTTTACATATGAAAATACACCTCTGTTTGAGAAATGCCCAAGTCATCCTAGACAGACCGTCTTGAAAAACAAGTCAATTTGCATAACCATCTTTATACTGTTGAGGCCTATTTGTATCTGGAGTAATTTCAAACTGTGCAAATATACTGACACGCAGTATACTAAGTAACTAAAATTAGTTAAAGACATTAAAGTAATCACCTAAAAAGCCCTTGGAAGTGTTGTTAGTTGAGCAGGAAATTCCAACACGTGCAGGGAAATTAAGGGGCAAGGGGCTTCTTATGGAAGATGAAGAGAGGGTAACAATTTGTTAGCTTGGCAATAAACACATCCATCAGCGCAAGGAAGGCAAGGGTAACTTTTACCTGATTATTCCAATTTTATGATGGGGCTATTTTGTCAAAGGAATTTAACCAATGGGGACAAATCCACATGAGGACAGGTGTACCTGGGGCAGCACAATATGCCTAAAAGTATAAAGGCAGAATGAAATTTGAAACACAACTAGAAGGAAAGAGAATGGCGTTTTAAGTGAGGAGTAGTCAGGGATGAAAGCTGTTTTTATTTATTTATTTTTTTAATGTTTGTTTATTTTTGAGAGAGAGAGAGAGAGAGAGAGAGAAGCAGAGAGAGAGGGAGACACACACACAGAATCTGAAGCAGGCTCCAGGCTCTGAGCTGTCAACACAGAGCCCGACACAGGGCTCAAACTCAGGACCCTGGAGATCATGACCTAAGCCAAAGTCTGACATTTAACTGACTGAGCCACCTAGGCACCCCTGAAAACTGGTTTTCAAGTGAAAAGATACCTCTCTCTGATCTTTCTTGGTTAGTATCACTTTAGTTGAATAAAAATAGACTGGAATGGGTAGTACATATGCCAAAAAATATTTACTCCTCACAGGATGTATTAAAAATGTGGAGATTTCTCTATCTCCTCTCCTCCTTCATAAGAATTGAGAGACCCAATGGACTTGCAGCTTCCTTAGTAAAGGGAACATAGAGGAAGTTACTTTGAGCTGAGTGGAGGAGGAGGAAATAAGGCAAAATGCCAGAGTGTCAGCGACTGTGGCTTTGTGGCCACAAATGTGGAAAGCCCATTGTTATATTTGAAGCATTTAAAGGGGTACCTGGGTGGCTCAGTCAGTTAAGCGTCTGACTTCAGCTCAGGTCATGATATCACAGTTCATGGGTTCAAGTCTTGTGTCCCACTCTGTGCTGACAGCTCTGAGCCTGGAGCCTGCTTCGGATTCTGTGTCTCCCTCTCTCTCTGCCTCTACCCCGCTCACGGGGGCTATCTCTCAAAAATAAATAAACATTAAAAATATCACCAATTATAGTATTTAGATACTATATGTGTATATGTGTACATGTATTTAGATACTATATATGTATATATATATGTGTATATATATATATTCAGAGTAATTATAAGTGTTACTTGTATGCAACACTTATATATATGGGATGCTATAGTAATTTTAGTTTTATAATACTAAATATTATCTATATACTATATATATGTAAATTATTGAGTGTCTAGCATATGCTAGTTTATTAATGTTATCTAAAGAACTTAAAGCAACTCTGAAAGGTAGATATTTTCGTTTCAGTGATATAGCAATTGTACCTCAGGGTGCTGTGACTTAATCAAGCCAGCTCAAAGTGGCAGAGTCCCGGGGCAGTGTCACTAGTCTGCAATCTCTCTGACTAAAACAAACAAACAAAAAACATGCAGTTTGTACAACAGTGAATCATCCAGAAGAGTTTAACTAGTGTAAAATTTATGTATACATAAATACTATGTATACCAGACTATTTTGTGATTCTTACTACTTGATATTTTAGGTTTCATTATCCTTATGTGGATCAAAATATTATCGGTTTATAAATTGTCTTTTATTTGTTGACTGAAACTATTCATTCTTTAATTAATGTTTTCTTTGTGAACCTAGTTCGTGCAAATGCTGGAGTCACCAGGATGCTCTATTTCCACCACCAAAGCTCCTGGCTCCTACCGGCACCTGTTGACGGCAACAGTCGAGGGGTCAGGTATTGTTTTCGTTTTGGCTTCTGAAACTTTACCTAACAAGAAGCACAAAAAATGGCCAAAACAATAATAAACAATGCAGTCATTGGCCCTTGTGTTAAGCAGTGCTGAATCTTAACGACTGGGTTGAAGGCCAGAGTGTCTTGCCTGGGGACAGGTATGATGCTGGCTCAGCAGTCTCTGGCTGGCTCTGGAAGTAACCATCGGTTAATCAGGAACCAGATAGGTGATAGAAAGGGCTGTAAAAAGGAGGGCCAGCATCAGGGAAAGAAAGCTCGGGGAAGCAAAGAAGTGAAGGAGAGCAAAGACTTTGGGGAGAATAACACACTGTGTGGTAGGACCCAAGAGATTACCTTGTTCTGTGTGCAAACTGTCACGGACATACCACAGCTCCCGTGCATCCTCAAACTGGCAGGACAGTGACACGCACCTCTGAATACACTGCATGTTTTCCGAGCCTGATTTTCCTCATCTTCGTCAAATTATTTTGTGAGTAGGGACACACCCTTTATATACATACCTATGGCATGAATATATGCTACAGACTCTAAGATTGAATAATTCATCATTTTTAGGATTGGTATCATTAATTCTAATGTTTGTCTTTGATAGAACAAACATCCTTCATCTTCATTATACTGAAGTTCTCCCAACCTCTCTCAGAAACACATATCCATTTATGTTTTCAATTTACTTTGTGCTATTTTTCAAAAAGTCAGGTCAAGACCTAATTTCTAAAGCAATCTTAACAGTGTTTTATTGTTCACCAGTGACTTATATGATTAAGGAATCTATCAGGATTTTTGTTGTTGTTGTTCTTTCTATAGCATCTCCTTTGCCAATATCTCATTCTCTGTGGTTTGCAGTTCAGCATCTTGAATAAAAAATCATATAACAAATGGGTGTTATACTTTAGAAAATGGCAGCTCCATTTCAACAGCTACATAATTTCTTAGAATTTGTGCTTTCTTATTGTGAACTTCAATCATCTAAATATAAAAAGGCATTCAGATTCAAACACTTAAATATAACATCTACCTGAGATTAATAAGGCGCTATTAATCTTTCAGCCCTAAGACTGGTACCCAAACATTTATTTTTAAAAAGAAAGTCCAAACAATTCATCAAAAAATAAATGGGACTGAAAGGTTGATACTCAAATTATTAGATTACTGAATAAGCCACTTTGTGGGAACATTATGGAAGGTACGAAGAGGTGAGGAAAGAAGACAGAGTGTGACACAGCCATAGATCCCATCTACTTTTAGATTGCCAGTAAAGAGCAACTCAGTTCAAGGCATATAAAGTAAAAATCTTTTCAAATCCTCAATTTACTGGTTGCACACATGCCTTGTGGCAGGTTTAGATAGGGAAACAGGCACTTTAAAGGGGCAGTGAATGAACAGCGGAAATGGACTTCTTATTAAATGAAACGGCATTCATTTAGCATGAATGCTAATGGCACTAGGGCATGTGGAATCTGGAATGACTGCGATATGTCTCTTGTTAGATCTTATGTGCTAAAGTAACACTGATGTGGAAAACATGAGAATATTCTCACAGTGGAATAGATAACCCCCATGATGTGTGGCTTGAAATGAACTGACTGTAAGACCTAACGATATATTAATATTTTCCTCAATTTCAGATATTGTCTTAAACCATATCATATAATAAGCCTAAACTGAGTAATATCTAAAAATTAATAGGTTAAATTTGCTGTAAATTAGGAGAAGGCTACCATACCATAAGCTGTTCCATATGTGCTGAGAATTGACCTTCATGAAGATAATATATTAGTTGAAATAATTCTATTATGTTCCTATGGAAAAGAAATATAGACTGTTGACATAGAAAAAGACTGAGTGATACATACATATACCATCCAATAGAATTTTTATCATGCCTTTTAGAATATGTTGTTCTAAGTGAAATACATAAGATAGAATGGTCTCTCTCTCTCTCTCTGTCTCTGTCTCTCTTTTAAAGAGACAGGGATAGTGTGAGTCGGGAGAGGGGCAGAGAGAGAGAGGGAGACAGAATCCCAAGCAGGCTCCACATTGTCATTGTGGAGCCCGACATAAGGCTTGAAGACATGAACCCCAAGATCATGACCTGAGCCACACTAAGAGTTGGATGCTTAACCAACTGAGCCACCTAGGCACCCCGATATCATAAAATGGTCTTAAATGACTAACACTCAACTAATATTAAATGAAATAAGCAGATAGGTATTTAGTATTAATAACAGTATAAATCCTATAATTTATATTGAAATATTCTTTTGGGAAATGTCTATTAAATTTGTTTTTCATTCATTCATTTATTCATGCATTAGTTTCTTTCAACTGTTTAAATCTTTCTAGCAGCTTATAAGACTGTTATAAATTATTTTTTAATGTTTGTTTATTTTGAGAGAGAGAGAGAGATAGAGCATAAGCAGGGGAGGGGAGGAGAGAGAGGGAGAGAGAGAGAGGATCCCAAGCAGGCTCTGCACTGTCAGTGAAGAGCCTGATGTGGGCCTTGAACCCATGAACTGGGAGATCATGACCTGAGCTGAAATCAGGAGTTGGACACTTAACCAACTGAGCCACCCAGGTGCCCCAAGACTGTTGTAAATTATAATTTGGAAAAGTATAATTAATTGCCCCAAGAAAGACAAGGAATACACACACACACACACACACACACACACACACACAGTACGTATATGTATGTATATACATACGTGTATATATATAAACATACATGTGTGTATATAGATATATACATTTATGTGTATATATACATATATACATATACATATATATGTATAAAACATGGAGAAAAATACTTTCTTAAATTAATTTTTAACAAGTGACAGTCTTTTCAAGTGGCTAGAGCAAAAGAAATGACTGATTATATAATTTTATTCTTAATAAGGAAACAGTTATATCAGTTTTTGAGGAGAAACTTTTTTTCCCTTGGATTTTGGTAATTCATTTGGTCTGAATTATGTATTTTTTGAGTGCATCTTCTCAAATAATCACTGGGTCATGTATTGTAAATGTCATTAGCTATATCAACATGGTGAATGCAATACCAATTTATATAGCATGTATATATATTTATATTTGATTTGATTTCTGTGTGTTTCACCATAGTCCTGGCCTTGTAGCCACTCTTCCCTAGTGACCCTTGTCTTGTCACTCATCTTTAGAGCAAGATATCAATTACTCATCCAAACACTGTCTCCCTTCCCCTAACTCTGCCTAAAAAAAATTGTTCTTTAGACACAGGTTATATCACAATACATGAAATGCGTGCTAACTTTGCAAATGATAAAACGACATCAGAGAACTTGAAATCTCTTCCCAGATATAAAAAGGTGCTTTTAGGGGCACCTGGGTGGCTCAGTTGGTTAAGTGTTCGACTTCAGCTCAGGTCATGATCTCTCAGTTCATGAGTTCAAGTTCCTCATCGGGCTCTGTGCTGACAGTTCAGAGCCTGGAGCCTGCTTCAGATTCTGTGTCTCTCCCTCTCTCTCTGCCCCTTCCCTGCTCTCTCTTTCTCTCTCTCTCAAAAATAAATAAACATTAAAAATTTTAAAAAGGTGCCTTTACTATATAATTAAACTAAACACAATTTTACATTATCAATAGGTTCCTAGAGGAAAAGAAGTATGCTGATGGTAGAGAGTAGCTTTAGGTCAGCTGCAGGGTAGTTAGGAAGGAAAGCTGGACGTGAGTTGGAGGGACAAGGAGATGCAGGAACCCATGAGGACAAACTGTAACCCATGTTTTTCTTCACTTCCAGCCTCAGTCATGTTGGTGACCGATGGGAGAAGCTAGTATATCTTGACACAGTGTTAGACATGTGTCTAGACCAGGACTTGGAGAAACTGAGGACAGAGATCTGGGAGGAGATTGAGGAGTTGTGTTATGTGCTGCCCAGGTCAACAAAATGAGCCAGTAGGTCACTGAAAGTATACAAGGGATAGCGCTTAGACTTCTGCACTAGCCTTCAGAACACAGAAATTACTACTTCTTCACTTCTTGCCAAATCCCATATAGATTTTTACATGAGGTAAGTAGCCAAAACTAACCCAGAATTATACAAGGAAGAAAAATCTGGGACACCTAGTTCCAGTTAAGGCACACTGATACAGCCCAAAGCCACCACAGTCTACTGTTTGTCAAATTGGCATCCATATACACCTTTTATTCATATTTAACTTCCTTAGTAGCCGTCTTCCAAAATAAGATACAAGTCCCTCTATCTATGCTAAGGGAATGTTCATTCCTCTTATAGCTGAGCATACTTACATTTAATTACTGAGAAACAAGCGTAACTACCTCTAACTTATTTTAAGGAAAATGGAAAAAGGTAAGAAAAACGGTGACTATATCCACACCTTTCTCTTTCTTCATATTAAAATAAAGAAGATCTTAATAATTATTACAGTTCTTATTTCTGTCACTGGTCACATGGTCATAGCTGGTATTTACACTGGCTTCTTCCACTATCTATTCAGTATTCCTTTTGTTTGCAGCTGATAGTGATTCCTTTCTTGGTGGGATGACCCAAGACTTAATTCCAGAATGGTATGAGCCAGTAGTAGTCCAACTTTTATTGGTTTGTGGTTTTACATTAACCTTTATCACAAGACATGGAATTATTAATACACTCCTCAGGGTATCATGTGTATTCCAAGCATAAGCACTCATATTCTCATGGTGGAATAGCAGCTCAATTTGCCCCTTGAAAGTCAAGATCAATCATTCCACCAACAACGTAATTTGAAAGTGGCCTGGTGACAGTATCAACTTCCAAGGTTTAAAGGAACTATGGCTGCATTCTCTGGCAGGAGCATTCTTCCATTTGAAACTAAGCCCTCTGGACTAGCAGACCCAAAGTTGTGGGTTTGGGCTGAAAACATTTTGTTAGCTCATCAATGGGGGTAATGAAAGGCTACTTCATCTCCATCTTCAAATCACAGAGATATAATAAGATATAATTCTGCATGTTTATATCTAAGATATAAGTATTTATTTTTGTTTATTTAACTTGATAGAGGTACAGTTTGTATATAATAAAATGCATACATTAACAGTATCTTTTGATGAGTTTTCACAAATTTACGTACTGTGTATCACTCCTACAATCAAGATACAGAACATTTTCCATCATTTTTCATTTCCTGAAGAGTTCTCTATGTCTATTGCTGGCAATTCCCCCACTCCCTGGCCCCAGCCAACCACTGATCTATTTAATGTCAATACAGATTATTTTTATGTTTTCCACAATTTTATAAACATGGATCATAGAGTATTTACTTTTTGGCATCTGTACTTTTTCACTCAGGATTTTTTTTTTCAGTTTAAGATTCATCTGGTTTTTTTGTTTGTTTATTTGTTTTTTACATATCAGAAATGAATTCTTCTTTTGAGTATTATTCTGTTGTGTAAATATATCACAACTTGTTTATCTATCCCTTGTTTTATTGACATTTATGTAGTTTCCAAGTTTTGGCTATTATAAAAAAAGTTGCTGTGAATATTCTTGTATGTGTCTTTGTGTGGACATGTTTGTATTTTTCTTCAGTAAATACATAGGAAGAGACTTTCTGGATCATATTGTAAGTGTACATTTTATTTTATAAGAATTACCAAGCTTTTTAAGAATTGGTTTATTTATTTTCTCTTTTTTCCCTATTTTTCTTTTTTGTTTCAAGCTCATTTATTTATTCCAAGAGACAGAGACAGAAGGGGGCTGGCAGAGAGAGAAGGAGAGAGAGAATCTCAAGCAGACTCCATGCTGTCAGCACAGAGCCTCACTCAGGGCTCGATCTCACAAACCATGAGATCATGACCTGAGCTGAAATCAAAAGTTTGATGCTTAACGGACTGAGCCACCCAGAAGCCCCAAGAAGTGGTTTATTATTTTACATTCCTTTCAAAATGACATGAGTATTCTAGTTGTTCCATATCTTTATCAACGCTTAGTATTGTCAGTCTTTTTAGTATTATTCATTTTCATAGGTTGACATTGGTGTTTCATTGTGGTTTCAGTTTGCATTTCCATTATCACCAATGATAATAAGCATTTTCCTGTGCTTATTGGCCATCTGAATATCTTCTTTCATGAAGGGTCTGTTCTGTTCAAATATTTTTATCCATTTTTAATTTTTTGTTTTCTTAAGTTGAAAGAATTCTTTACATATTCTGGATATCAGTTCACTCATTATTTTATATATAAATGTATATATTCATAAATAAATATATTTTATAAATAAGTATATATGTATTTCATATATATGCAGTTTTATGTTACAGGTAAGATTTCATAATCTCCATTCTTTGGCTTGTTTTCTGTTACTTAGCCATCATATTCAAAGAACAGAAGTTTTAATTTTGGTGACATTGATTTTATCAGATTTATGGTTCATGATTTTTGAGTGTTACCTAAATACTCTGCCTATTTTGATACAGATTTTCCCCTATAATTTTTTCTATGAGAGAGTTTTAGTTTCACATATACTTCTATTTTTAGATACTTTTTGTTTATGTTGTGAGGTAAGGGTTGATGTTCTTTTGTTACAACATCAGCTATTAAAAAGGTTCTCCTTTCCTTATTTTGTCTAATATTAATGTATCCACCTCAACATTCTTATCTTGACTGTACACACTTGTTTTCTTCCTTAATTTTCAACCTGTTGTGTCTTTGTATTTAAAGCGCATTTTTTATACACAGACTATAATTGGTTTTGCTCTTTGAGCTACTCTGACAATATCTGTCTTTTGGTTGGAATATTTAGTCTAACAATTGAAATTTTAAACAAACATTTGTAATAGCATAAGCATACAAAATACCTGGGAATAAATTTAACAAAATATGTATAAAATTTGTTCAGTATGAACTATAAAACCATGCTGAGAAAAATGGAAATACTGAAATAAGTTAAAAGATGTATCATGTGCATATACATGTTCAACTGAAATCATGTGTTTTGTGCACATGTTGCCTGTGCATGTATGTGCTTATGTGTGTAAAGCAAACAATTTCAAAAAGAACAATTCTCCTTGTTTCACATAAGAAGTTTTTCCACTGTGTCACACAGCAATGAAATGTTAGATTTGAAATTTGAATCCAGTTTTGTCAGGCTTCCAAGCCCATATTATTTCCAATACGTGATACTACCTGTCTGTGTCTAATTAGCATGCTTAAATATCCTAATTTTCAAAAACTTCTTGCTTGTTGAGCAGAAAGAGAATGATGCATTGATCTTATAACCTGGATCACTTGATGTTGGCCCCATGCATTGACCTTTGCCTGGTTCCTTCCTAATACTATGTTAGCTAGATGGCGGATGGGTAAGGATCATCACAAATCTACCTTGGATTACACTTCACATTGCTTATATCAGATTTTAGAAGAGTCCCGGGAAGTCTTCCCTGAATCACTTAATAAGAAAATTAATAATTATAAAATAGGAGGCATGAGAGCTTTGAAAACGTCAGGGATATATGTAACTTTACCACATTAGTTACATGTGGCACTCCCAGTCTATTTCTGCATAGAGTTAGTGTAAAGTAGAACATAGAGGTATCCTACCAGGCTTGTTGAATGGGTGAAGATGGAAGAAGGGATGAGAAAATGATCTCCTACTGTGAAGCTAGCCTTGGAGGGAAATAACCTAAACAATAGTGCAAACGACATCTTTAAAAAGGAGAAAATTAGCTTCAGAAAAAAGAAGAAAGAGATCCGAGATGGGACTGAGGAGATATTTTAGGTTTGGGGGAGACTCTTATCCAGAGGCAATTTATGAACACTAGAAGGCTTGAAGAAACTTCAGATTGACGAACAATAGAAATTCATGTTCCTCAGACTAAACTCTAATTCTAAAAGACAGGAGTAAAAAAGTAGTCAAGTGGAGGGGCCCCTGGGTGGCTCAGTTGGTTTCAGCTCAGGTCATGATCTTAGCGTTTGTGATTTTGAGGCCCGTGTCAGGCTCTACTCTAACAGCGCAGAGCCTACTTGGGATCCTCTCTCCTCATTACTCTCTGCCCCTCCTCTGCTTGCACTCTCTCTTTCTCTCCCTCAAAATTAACAAACTTAAAAAAAGTAGTCAAGTGGAGGATATTATCATGTTTCTTATGAAAATAAAGATTATTTACTTTTCATTTATTCATTCTACAAATACTATTTGACAACCTACTAAAAACTATCTTGGCAGAATACTGAGGGTAAACAAATGATTCAGACATGGTTCCTACCCTCAAGGAATGTACTGTTTATGGAAAAAAGTGAATAAACATTTATAAAGTAAGAACTGTATCAGGTTATGCAGTGGTTTAACCACAACTCCCAAACCTAAGTGGCTTTGCAAAACACAATGTTATTTCTTTTTCATGCGTTGCCTGCTGTGGGTCTGAGTGCCTCCATATGTTGGTTTATTGTTCTAGCTACTTCAATCTTCTGACAATCTCACATTAACAGGTGATTTGAGGATCATCATGACAGAGGAAGAGAGAGCTAGAGAGTGGAGCAACAGAATTAAATATCCTACCAGTATTAGCATTTCAACTTCTATTATGGCAATTCCAAGGTATCCATGTCTGTACCAACCACTTTAATAGCTTCTCATATTTCACTGCGCAAGTAAGGTGTATGGCTTAATTTTGTGGCAGGTAAATGTTAGCTATTATATGTCTACTAAGATCTATTTATTTTCAACCATTGGTGAAAAGTGCTGACTCATACAGTATGCTATGTAGAGGTAGAGTCAAAAGACCACGGGTCACTGATCGGTAGCAGAGGGGAGAGTGGCCACTGCTCCTACTTTCTTCTAGTTTTGGCATGGAAAAATAAGTTAAGTCCTGAGAGACAAAGTAAAAGTAAAAGAGAGAAAATCATTAAAATAAGAGTCTTCCTGTACACTCCAATTTCTAACACAGATAATAAAAAAATGAATTTTGCACCCACTTTTAGAAAGTCCTATGAGAAATGCAAAATAAATAGAAGACATGATTCTGGCTCTTAAAGATCATACGATGCAATAGGAAGGTGAGGCAAAGCCAAAGAAAGGCAGTAAAAACTGATCAATCTGATAACCTCTGAACTGGAACTCTTTATTACTCCCCTACATATATAGGACAATGATAATGATAACCTTGAGACTCCGCAAAACCCTAAAGTGCTTTCAGAATCATTAAAGGAAGATTAAAGTATTTGCAGAATAGTTTAGGTTTGAGGCTATTAGTGAATTTTACTACTAGACAATTGGCCATTCAGGCACCATATATATTACATAGCTCTGGTAACTTGAAGCTGTGATGAACTAGAGTATCCCATTCTCTGATCTTTTATAAGCAAAATTAGAGAAACAGATAAACATTTGTTTCTAGCAACATCTGCACAGAATTACTTATGCATGTCGAGCAATCATGGTGATTTATAATGGGAATGAGATGTAAGTGGGTTAAGTAGGAATCTATATAAAAAAGCTATCTGAAGAAGATGAGTATGTTTTGCAGCAGAGGTGAGAGGTAGTTTGATGCATAGGGAGATAAAGGTGGGGAAGCCTCTCGGAGAAAGAAATGAGGTAATTTAGAAACAGATGTGTGAGCTAGGTCATATTAATTGTGTTCTGTGGCTAGAGTGGAGTATATAATGCAAAGTAGCAGGGAGAAGAATGTTCTAGTAATCAGTAGAGTCTTAAAGCCTATGACCAGGAATTTTTGTATGGTTAAAATGCAACTTTAAATCCATTCGGGTTCTCAAAAGGCAGGCTTGGAGATTCAGTTCCTGGATTTGTTTGTAAGGTAGGTTGGATAAGGAGAAGCTATTAAAGTGGTTGGTACAGACATGGATACCTTGGAATTGCCATAATAGAAGTTGAAATACTAAAAACTATAGGGAAGAATCGACAGATTGGAGATTCCTAAGATTTCTATCCGAGGTACTTTTCTTTAACTATTTCAGTGATCATATCCACTGCAATGATGCCAATTATCATCTATATGCTTATAATTCTTATCTAGAAGTAGAAAAAATATCATATAGTGGCAAAGTGCGTCTCAGTAAATGTTAGCTATTATATGTCTACTAAGATCTATTTATTTTCAACCGAAGTTTGTATATCCATCTGCATTTTGGCTATTTCCATCTGAATACCCAAAAGAAACCTCAAACTCAACAACAGGTCTAGAATTTTCCTCTGTTTACTCTAACCCACTTTTGTGTTGTGTTTTCTTTTTATTCAGTCTATTGAATATGCTTCAACATGTTCATCACTGTATCTCCATGTTGTTTGCCACATAGCACATACTCAAATATATTAGCATGTGAATATTTCATATGAATAAAGACTAGATAAGAGCAATGAAGCTGCTGTATTTTGAGTATGACTCCATGGTCATAAACTTAGGTAGAAATGCTATTGGAATTTTAGAGAAAAGAAGGTGGGCATGAGAATTGGGTCCCAATTGTTGGCATTACTTGACAGTTGCTTTACTTAGCAAATGCTTTGTATTAACAAAGCACAAAGGCAGTTTTTTCAACAAGCCATCCTTTGTTGCTTTGAAATGTTTTCGCCCCTCACCAATTTTGTCCTCTACCTCCAAAAAAAAAAACAACACAAAAAAACAAACAAAAAAACCCCACAACATTGTGGCAAAGAAAGAAAAAATAAAACTCTGCCATGATGGAAACTCAGTGTCCTCTTGGCTTATGTGACTCTTAAAATATAAGAAGACACATTCTTCTCTGGAAAGATTCCTGAAGGACACAAGTCTAAATCATTTTACAGGGGGAAAAAAAAGACATGCTTTGACGGATGGATAATAAAAGTGTGAGGGAAGAAGAAGGTATTTCAGATGAAACAAATGACAGATAAAGAGGATTAGTGAAGGGTCAAAACAATGTATGAAGATATCAACATTTCTTGCCCAATCATTCAATAAAAACGTCAACAAGCAAAAGGCTGGTTGGCAATAATACAACCAAAATGGGTAATTTAAGTAGAGAAAGTAGTCTAACTGAGCTCAACGTGGCTATTAACACTTATTTACTCATCCCAGTGGAATAAAATACTGAAAGACAGGAGACTGAAGTGAATAAAATTGTATCCAATTTACAATCAAATGAAAAGATAGTGGCTTAGAGCCAAAAAATATTCCTCAATTAAGCTTCTTTTCAATGACTTTAGTTTAACTAGCTGGAATTTTATTTAAGGTTTTAAAAAACTACTCTCTTGTTCAACCTTTTGAAAAGCAGGATTTTCCTTTTAATGGGTAATCTATTTCTTTTTATAAAATGAAAGTCAGCAATAACTCGTGTTCTGCACATATGGAAACACAATAAAATTGACACAGAGAAATGGAAGGCACAGGCCGTGTTCTTAGAGACCTGACGTTCTATGAAGAAGAAATATATGGCATTTGGGATATAAGGACATATAGGTCATGGGCATGCGGCTCACTGGACCTGCCTCAGTTTCCACTTCAAAAATACTTTATTATTTGTTAATCAACTTAGGTGGTAAGTGATAACAGAGGTTCTATGCTTAATATAACCTCATGATTTTTAAGATGACTCTTCAATTAAAGTGCAGTTTAAGGCCAAAGTATTCCACTTAAGTACTTCTCTTGCTCTATACTAATATATGCAGTATAATTTATTAAAATTTTCCTTCCTAAATACATAAAAATTTTTTACAATTATGGAACTTGAAGAGGTAAGCTTTTATCACCTGGCAAATTCTCTTTCATTACGATGCTGAATAAATTAGAAGTTATTATACTAGGAAACGCATTTCATCTTTCATCTTCCTTTTAAATTTTTAGATAAAATCACAATATAAATATATAAATACCAAGGTATGTGATGTTTCTGTGTTGGAATATTCAATATAAAAGGATACTTTTAATAGGTTAAAGGTCTGATTGTTTAAATGTTAAATAATCAAATGTAATGTTTTATCTCTACACACACAAACGAAGTTGACAAACTGTAAAATAGGCAGAAAGCCTAATTCAGTCAACAAATATTTGTTTCTCTGCCACTAGTGTTGAGTGCTGCAGATGCTATGGAGCTGAGTGATGTATAGTCCCTGCTCTCATAGACGCGCTCTGTGGACCACCAGTGCAAGGGCCCTTGTAGGAGATAAAATAACATACATTTATAGAGAACAAATACAAAGCAGAGGAAACTGGGAAACAAAGCAACATGGAAGCACTATTAACTGGAGAAAACTTGCAATGGCTCCATAGAGAAGATGGTATTTAAGCAGGATTTTGAAAGCTAGAACGAACCTGTAAGGAGATAAGGTAGGGCATTTTAGAGATTGTAAGAGTACAAGCAGGTGGGAAAGAATGAGATGGATTTGGGGGAAGTGCTGAGTAGTCCAAACTAGATAGGGACTGGTAGATAAGCTTCAGTTAGACTGATGTGTCATTGGAAGGAAACTGGTAGATAAGCTTCAGTTAGACGGATGTGTCATTGGAAGGCTCTGAATGCCAGACCTAGGTTTTTGTATACCTGTCATGTATAACATGCTTGTTTTGCCATGCAATCTGCCCTAAACAAGAGGCTATCTCAAAGTCACTTTTGAGTGCCGATGACCTTGATCTCAGAGTCTTCAGCAAAATGCATGGAGATCTGTCTGACTAGGTTTTCTTGAATTCTTAGTCTTCTTAAATGCATGTGGTAAATTGTTTTGTTTCCTTGATGATTTATGTCCTATTCAACAGATGCTCCAGCAACACTCTTTATAACTGCAAACTACTCTTTATAGCTCTTTATAACTACTCTATGAATGCAAACATTTTTATAAGTTTATTGAAATATAATTCACATACCATAAAATTTACCCTATACAATTCAGTGGGTCTTAGCTCATTTACAGAGATGTGCTACCATTACTGTGGGGAATAAGCTTAGGAATTCTCTGAGCTTGCAATGATGGGTTTACAAGGCATAAAGAATTAGAAATCCAGAGAATGCATATATCCCAGTTTGGGTAAACAAGATTAGGTTAGGTAGATGGGGTAAAGACCCCCAGTATAGGACAAAGGTATAGGAAGAGGGAATCTAGGGATGAAAACATCCAAGATGAGGTAAACAAGATTAGGTATTCAGGGTGGAAATGCTCCCCAATTTAGTATAATAGCAGAAAACCGCTTTCACAAGAAGGAAGGGCTAAAACAGGTAAACAGGAAAACAGGACTTTAGACTGCAGCAAGGTGAAGTTACCCAGAGCAGAGCTAATTAGCAAAAGAAAGGTGCCTCCAAAACCCCCTTTTCCCCCACACCCATGAGTTAATGTTCATGGTTTTATTGTCCCTCTGTGCATGCCTATCACACTTGTAAGCCTTCTGATCCTAATGCAAACAGAGCAAGCACCCTTACTTGGGGCCTTTCCTCCCAGACATTAGCTCTCTTGCACTTTCAATCCTGCGTTCTGCTCTCTTGCTGGACAAGAAAGAACTTCAGACCCAGAGTCTACGACACATTACCACTATCTCATTTTAAAATATTTCTATCACCCTAAAAAGAAGCCCCATACCTAGGAGCTATCATTTCCCCATTCTTCTTGCCCTCACTCCCAGGAAACTGCTAATCTACATTCTGTCTATATAGCTTTGCCTAATCTGGACATTTCACATAAACAGAATTATACAGTATGTGGCTGTATTGGTCATTTTGTATGGGTTCTCTGGGTTCTCCAGAGAAACAGAACCAACTTTCCTGTTGAGATATGATGAAGTATTATATGAATTGACTCATGTGATTTTGGAGGCTGAGATGTCACAGAATCTGCTAGCTACAAGCTGGAGAATGAGGAAAGTCAGTGGTAAAATTCAGTCCAAGTCTGAAGGCCTGAGAACCAGGGGAGCCAATAAGGTTACTTCCAAATCCAAAGGCCCAAGAACCAGGAGCACTGATGTCCAAGGGCAGAAGAAGATGGATGTCCCCTCTCAAGAAGAGAGAATTGCTCTTTCTCCATGTTTTTGTTTCATCTGAGTTCCCAGTGGATAAAGTGATGCCTATCCACATTGGTGAGGGTGGATGTCTTCACTCAGTCTACTGAATCAAATGCTAATCTCTTTCAGAACACCCTTTAAGCCACACCCAGAAATAATGTTTTACCAGCTATCTGGGCATCCTTTAGGCCAGTCAAGTTGATGTATAAAATGAGCCATCACAGTGGCCTTTTGTGTCTGTTTTCTTCCACTTAACATAATGTTTTCAATGTTCATCCATGTTGTAGAAGTATCAGCACTTCATTCTTTTTTATGTTTGAATAATATTTTATTGACCACAATTTGCTTATCTATTCATCAGTTAATGGGTATTTGGGTTATTTTCACTTTTTTCCTATTATGCATGATGCTGTTCAAAAGATTCATGGACAGCTTTTTTTCTTTGGATGTATGTTTCATTTCTTTTGGGTATATATCTAGGAGTGGAAGTGTTGTGTCATGGTAGCTCCGTCCTTAACATTTTGAGGAACTCTCCACTATTTGCCAAAGTGGCTGCACTATTATGTAATGCCGCCAACAGTGTATGGTAAGTGAGCGTTTGATTTTCTTCATTTCTTTACCAACACTTGCTATTGCTGGTGGTTTTTATTTTAGTCAGCCTATGATATGCAAAGTGCTACCTTGTCATAGTTTTTATTGGTATCTCTTTAATGACTAATGATATTGAGTATCTTTTCATTTGTTTTTGCCATTTGTATATTCTTTCAATAAATCTTTCCAAATCATTTGTTCATTTTTAAGATTGAGTTGTCTCCTTATTTTTGTATGACTTTATACATTCTGGATATAAGTCCCTTATCAGATACATGATTTGCAGATAGGTGTCCCAGTTCTGTGGGTTATGTTCTCACTTTCTCTATGAGGTCCTTTGAAGCACAAAAGTTTTACATTTTGATGATGTCCAATGTTTCTATTTTTTTTTTTTCTTGTCACTTGTGTTTTGGTGTCATATTTAAGAAACCATTGCCTAGCCTGAGGTTAAAAAAGATTTATCCGCACATTTTCTTCTGAGAGTTTGTGCAGTTTTAACTTTTATATTTAGATCTATGACCCATTTTCATGTAAGTTTTTATACGGTATAAGGTTGGGATCCAACTTCATTCTTTTGCATGTTGATACCTAGTTTGCCCAGTACCATTTTTTGAATAGATTACTCTTTTTCCATTGAATTGTCCTGGCACCACAGACACAAATATGTTTTAATGGTTACCATACAAGTTTGAACACATACTTACCTTTTACTAAATTCTTTAGTATTAGATTAGATATACTATTTTCTCAGGTGAATTATTATGGGGAATATAGATGGATTAATTTCTTGTATATAAATTTGGTAGCCTTTGAAGTAGACATAAAAATTTGGTTTTGTCTCCAAATTATGTAAGGGATCCTTATTCAAATGCTGAGGCTAATCTTTGTTTCAGAGTCTGCTTCTCACAGAATTTGCCTGAGACATCTCTAACAAGGGGACAGGGCCTCTCAGTAGAGAGGTTTACCCATGGTAGATTGCAGTTTGGAGCCCATGATCTTTGTGGACAGATGTTTTGTTAAAAGACAAAGAGAAGAGGAAGACTAGCTATACGTGCCCAGTTTCTCCTTCCAAACTCACTAAATGAGAGTGGAGTGAATGAGGGGACAGAGGGTGACCAAGATTATAATGCTAACCCATAATGATGTATATGAAAAGAGACATAAAGAGGTGGAGAATAAGAATTCCCCCCCCCCCCCTCAAAACCATGTACCAAATACCCCTGGGCAAAGTGCCCTGCTCCAATAGAGAGGTCTTAATTTTTTCCTGCCTGCCTCCCCATTCCTCTTTCCCAAGTTATTCAGTGGGAAGAATCTGATATTCATTTTGCTTACTTATAGCTTTATGATGAGGGTTTACCACATACAGACTATAATTGTTTCTTGGTTGTAAGGCCTTTCATATGAACAGTGAGTCATCACAGGTGATGAATTTTTCATTTCCTTTCACAAAAAGGCCAATTGACTCAAAAACTCTGCTCAAAGCAAAGGATAAATTTGTTGGCAACATTTTTCTTCCTTCCTTCCTTCCTTCCTTCCTTCCTTCCTTCCTTCCTTCCTATTTATTTATTTATTTATTCATTCATAACCACTATAGGCAAAAAGGCCATTGTTGCTAGCTTTGGTCTAAATATACTCTAAATTTTGGATAGAAATTTATGGCAATTCTACTTTGGGCCAAGAATTCATTTCTGGTCCCTATAAAATGACATTTTTGGCTCTACTTTATATGGAGCCAAAGGTTCATTAACATTTGCAAGCTGTTTCTTTGTATTCATGGTCTGATGAAAATGACTTGGGAGCCAGAAAATGTGAACCAAATTTCCATTTCTGTCATTGACTCCATGTGTGACCTTGGACAGGACTCTTCATTTCCTTGAACCTATTTTCTCCATCTACAAAATGGGGATAACAATAATAGAGGATATACGCTTCATTGCTTAATTTCCCACACATAATTTTTTCACATAATTAAATAGCTCATGTGAATAAAAGCTGGAAAACAAAAATTTCGTTATAAATGCAAGTCAACGGCATGACTCATGTTAAGGAACTTAAGACATTTCTGAAAATTTGGTATAAAATATAACACATAGTATTCTTTCCCATTTTTAAAATAATGATGTAGCCATATTAAAAACTGTTGACTTTAGCATGTAATAACAACCATTAAATTATGTTTTCAGAAACATAGTTTTCTCATAAAACAGATGTGTCCTTTTCTCCAAAATTTCAGTACCACTAGTTTTCTAATAATTTCTAGGTTACAGCAGAGTTTTGTGACATGTAGTTTTGTGTCTCAGAGGACAGTATGATGCCCAAGCCTGCATATTAACAAGTTAGTTATTACACAGCTCTACAGTATTAAAAACCCTATAAAACAGACACATTCAGAGGTAGTTTTAGAAACTCTAAATATTTTTTAATGTACATTGTATGTTAACTAACTGGAATTTAAATAAAAAAACTTTAAAAAGTAAATTTTTCAATGCAAACAAAATTCATGTTTTCTTTAAATAGTGAGCTCATCAGTTCAACTACTTAAAAAATTCCAACTTTTTTTACACAACTTTTAAGAAAAACCCATCTGTCATGAGAACCGGGCACATTCTGCTCTCACATCACAAAATGAAAACAGCATTTCAGATTGCTGCCGGGTCCTCGGGAGCAGGAGGGGGCTCTTTATTTATTTAAAAGATTTTTTTTAATGTTGATTTATTTTTGAGAAAGAGAGAGTCAGCATGAGTGGAGGAGAGAGAAAGGAAGACACAGAATTCGAAGCAGGCTCCAGGCCCTGAGCTGTCAGCACAGAGCCTGATGCGAGGTTCGAACTCAAACTGTGAGATTATGACCTGAGCTGAAGTCGGGAGCTTAACCAGCTGAGCAACCCGGGTGCCCCAGGAGGGGCTCTTTAGATGCTGCATGTGGCTCTACTTATCCTAAGCAAAGTTTCATTATAAAGATGGCTAGTATATAAAAGACAAACTTTTAGTTATTTCCTAGATTATAATGTAGCATTTACCTATTGAATCTAAAGAGGTTTATTTCAGCCTCACTTTTATTTTGAGATATTCAGGGACTGAGCATATGATGGAGTTCTATAGTTCTGCATATTATTTCAGCTATGTTACTGGGTAGATGTTTAGATTAAGTGTGGTTTTGCTGAAATCATGCCGGCAAAGTTACTTCAAGGGACCTCACTGCTATCACGAGGTGGCTCACAGAGTAGGTGAAGTTCAGGTGGAGGTTCAGTCGCCTGTTTGGTCATTATCAAAAAAAGATTCATGGGTGCCATCTCTTGGATATTTTTATTGATCTGGTTGGGGAGATGATCTGGGAATATGAATTGAAAGGGAGAAAAAAAAACCTTCCAGGTGATTCTAAAGTCCAGCCATGTATGAGAATCACTGTCTTACAGTTTCCTGAAGGCGTCTGGGAATTCAGGGTAAATGTCACTCATGTGATTGTCACCCTGTAGTTCCATCACCACCATGTTGAATCCCCAGTCCATGCTTTATGTGGGCTTGTTTCATCCTCATGGTCCTTGGATGCAGCTGGTATTTGGCCCCTGACTTCTATTTCACTTGTGCTCTAAACACCATGTTTATTTATTTTCCCAGTTGATGCCTTAATCTGGAATAGTTTGAGAATAAGGACTGTATCTAAGTGGTTAGGGCATTTATTCATTTATTTTTCAACATCTGTTGGGTATGTAATATGTGCCCAGCAGACACATTTATTTCAGATGTAAGAGCACAAAGGAGGGGGACCCCCAGGCACAGCAAGTCTCTCTGAGGAAGGGGGGCATCAAATGGAGACACTCAGGTGGTTGAGGTGGAAAGGTCAAAAGCAGAACAAAACAAAAACTGCAGGATATAAAAAAGGTGAAACTTTTTTTGTCTTTTTATCCCCTTAACCCGTCACAAAATTTTGTTCCTCTCTAGGTTGTACAAATTTAGCAGCTAGTGTTGTGTTTCTCATTTAAAAAGAAAAATTACTATTACTCTGATTATTGAAGATTATTTCAAATTCCTCCTTCAAAGCTCTTTGGAAATATTAATATCAAACAGAGATTTGAAAGGCAACCCTTGAAAATCCTACCAGATTGAATAGCTCTGATTCTACTGTTATGCTCTGCTGCATCCTGTATATAATAATAATATAGGACATTAACCGAAGATTATTTTCAATCTGGGCCATCCTTTTATGTCTTCAAAATGGCACACTCATATAATAATCTTATTCTGTAATGTTGTTTCTGCCATAATAAGCCACTCTTCCTATTAACCGTGTCATGGACTGTAATAGCCCTAGCAGTGATTGAGATCCAAATGAAATGGGAATTGGCTGACTTCTGCTGGATTCTTGTTAGGTTAAATTAGCTAATACATCGACAAAGCTACCCACCATCCAGACTTCTTGGTAGCTTTTTCAACATCTCGGCGAGCACTGAAGGTGCTCAGGTCGGCAGGTGGCTCTGAGAAAGGTCTTCTATTCTTGCCTTCTAGTAGCTGTGCCCCTGCTGAATCGAACGGCATTCCCATTATTTTACGGATAATGAGATGAGATGTGTTTATCACAGCAATTTATTGAAAACAAAAAAGTCACACATTAGCAAGCTAAAATTATAATTAAAGGAAAAAGGGGGGGGGGGAAGCTTCTGCATAAATCATGCCAAAATTTCAAGGGACCAATCCTTAGAGGACAGAGACGTCAGGCTTCAAATTTGATGAGTAATTTTCCTGGGCCACGCAGCACCAAATATATCATCTGACACAGTTCTTTCTTTGATTTCCACTTAGGTTTAATGGTTGAATAATCATGGCTCATAAGTTTATCTTTAATAACAGTCGCAGCAGTTTATTAGCAGATTCTGCAGGCTGCAGGGCTGTCATTTGCTGTTACAGTGATTGTCTGTTTTAAATATCACAGCTGTTGGTGTTTTTATTTATTTATTCATGATTTGATTCCTGCCTCTCCCACATCTCTGACGCTCAAAGGCAGGCTATTTTCCTTTCCTCTTTGAATTGTGAAAGGCTGCTGTGACAGTCCCTAGCCCAGGCCGTGGAGTGTCACACAGGGTCCTATGGTGCCGAACAAAAAGCCGCGTCTTCCTGAATCTGGCAGAACTCTTTATGAGAGCCGAGCCTTCTTGCGCGGGGCTTTCTCTGTCAGTGAGGGGTGGGCATGAATGGAATCCTATCAGGGGCTCTGGGCCAGTGAAGACCCTTCTTCATGCATTTCTTGGCCAGGAGAGGGGAGCCACAGGAGAAATGCAAATGCCCAGGCCTCTACTTTCCCATGTGATAGCACCGTGAATAAACATAGGAAGCGCTGTGAGCTGCGGTTTCCGAATTCAGCTGAAGAGAAGGCTTGGTCCATAACACACAGCATCTTTCATTGAGTTGTGGGGGGGGGGGGACAGGCTTGTATTGAACAGATGACATTATTTCGTTTGTCTCCAGAAAGGCGCTGTGAGGAAGAGTTTACATAGAGCGATACAATTTTGTGAGGAGAAAAATCGGGGCCTTACATTCTCAGCATGACCTGGAATCAGGCACGGAATTAGAGGAGGCGGCTGCTGCCGTTAGGTAGGTGACTTGGGGGGAAAACGGACAGACCCCCAGATGCCAAAAGGCTCCCCCTCTCTCCTGAGGAAGTACGCTTCCTGTATCTCCTGTATCTTCCTATATCTCCTGAATAATAAGTAAAATAATGCCCCCCACCTGATAGCTGAGAGGTGGGCAAAGTACCATTCTACAACAGAAGCCTATAATGAGCACTCCCTCAACAGAGGGCACAAGAAATGTGTACAGCGAATCTCAGTTAATTTTCTGCGGGTAGGCTTGGATCCCTGGGAGGCCAGTGAAAGCAGAGAGAAGAAAGACATCACAAGAGGCACATCTTACCCATTTCTTGATCTTGGAGGGACATGTTCTGTCCTTCTGTCCCTCGCATACTCTAGAAGATATCTACCAGTTTTTTTGCCACGTTCAGAAAAAGGGAGACACGAAAGATCTCTGTGCCCCCTATTGCTTTGGGAAAGGGATTGCCACAATCTGCAAAGAGGCAATCACCTGCCCCTTTACTACCAGCAGCAGATTTTTTTTTTTTTTTTTGGCTTCCCCTGCCTTTCAGTAAGTGCTTTTGTAAAGTAACAGTAAAAGCTAACGTGCGATAATATTTCAGAAATTAATGGTGGGTGCTGAGGATTATGGAGCACTTTAATTTTTACTGTTGCTTTGCTAATATCTTTATGAAAATAATGAGCACCAGAAAGTGGTATCGATTGGTAAGGAGAGCCAGATCCAGGATTCAGCACTGAGCTTTTCCACCTGCCTGGCTCCAGATGGACTCCCCAACATCAGGTTGAAATCAGATGACGACATTCTTTTTAACAGATCAGATACCTCTCAGGGCACCCGGGAAAAGGAAGTTCACTATCAACATCACTAGTCCTCACTTGTGTGCAGGTTAGTGGCTCTCTAACTCTGTGCCTAAAAAGCTCTTGGAGTCTGCAAGCTGGGTGCTAATATTCTAAGGCTAAAGACTTATAATAATTAGTCATTGTCAAAATAATAGAAATGTAATGCTCATAACGTTAATATAGCAGATATGGTTTTATTTTATTTTAAGCTTTTTTGTCCATAAATGTTCATTAAGACTTTGGCACTTGATGATATTTGCCTTAATGAATATCGGGCAGTATTTTTCTATTTAAATTATTTGTTGACTCCATTATGAAATCCTACTGATTCTACTTTGATATATCCAGCATTCAACTGATTTTCCTCATGGCCACACCTACTACTGTGGTCTGAGCCACCAAAGATCATGGTAATCACCTCCTAATAGGTCTGTTTGCTTCTGTCTTTGCTGCTATGTAGTCTATTCACCACACAGCAGCCAGAGTGAGCCTTTGAAAATGTAGGTCAGATGATGTGGCTCTTGTTAAAAACTCGCAGTGGTTCCCCATTTCACTGCAGGGTAAAGCCCAAGTCTCTATAATGTCCTATGAGGCCCCACGTGGCTGGGCCCCTCCTGACTTTGCCTACCCCTCTTCCTCTAATTCACGCTGCTCCACGCCCTCTGGCCTTCTGGCTGCTTTTTGAATATGCCAGGTAGAGGGGCCTGGAAGCCATGCCCGTTTTTCTGCCTTGGATGCTTTGCCACCAACTATCTGCTTGGCTGCAACCATTACTTCATTCAAGTTTTTGCTCACAGCTCATCTTCTCAGTGCAACCAACCTGCTTAATACTGCTGTTTCCCTTTCCAACTCCCATCCCCTCTTGCCCTGCTCTACTTTTCCCCATCACATTTCTCACCTCCTAGCATTTAACCTGTTAGCATTAGCATGTCAGTACCACAAGAACAGCAATCTTGGTCTTTAACTGTATTTCACAACTTCTTGCAAGTGCTCCAGAAATATTTGAATAAATGAGTGTCTATTATGTGCCAAACTCTATGATATATAATAATTCACAAGACATATGTGCTGGCTTATAGTTCAGTATGGAAGACATACAATTAACCGGTAGATGGAGGAAAAAGAAAGAACAACATACCAAATGAATATTAGTGCAAGAAATCGTTAAGCAACAATGAAGCTGAGTCTAACAGTTTGTGTGTGTGTGTGTTTGCGTGTGTTGCATGTACTTATAGCTGTGACCTCATTCTGCATTACATTGTTATAGTTTATGCCATTAAAATGGTTCCTTTAATGCAATTCAACACATTAGTATTCATCGTGGTCTCCAAGGAGCACTATGACTTTCAGGTGCTCCACACCTGAGGAAATTTAAGAACTGCTATTTGTGTGGTGATTTTCAAAGGGTGTTCACATGTATTTTTCTCATCTAATTCTCGGAACAACCTTCAAAATATCGGTCTTCTGTATCATCTTCTTTGATAAGTCCTCCCAGTTTTGACTTTCAAGCTTCAAGCAAAGATGTTTTTAGGTAATTTCGTAATTGAAGATGCCTATAGGTTCTATGAGATTTCTGTATGCTGTCGTTAGTGCTTTGGCTGCTATCCTGTGTTCATTTTTCTTTCTCTTTTTCAGTTTCATCCCACTACCATGAGTCTTTCTCTCAAAATAAGATTAAATTCTTCAATGATTGCTGGGAGTGGGAAAGAGCATCTTAACATAAACTTTTGTTTTCTTACTGTTCAGTCAGCTGGGCCCCACACCTTGGGTCTCCTTCTCTTTCAATTTCATGGACATTGGATAAAAAACATGGTTTAAGTAGTTGTAACCAATATCCTTGTTTCAAGAGCTCGTATTTGGGAAAGGGTGTCAGTGGTGTCGGCACTGTGGGGATACATCGTGCATACAAGGTTCCTTTGTGTGTGTGTATAGTTTTTAAATCAACTTCCCATTTTAGAATAGATTTAGATTTACATAAAAGTCATAAATATAGTATAGAGATTTCAGATATATCCCACTCCCAGTTTTCTCTACTATAAACATCTTACATTATGGTACCTATGAAATAGCTAATGAACCAACATCGATACATTATTCACTAAATTCCATGTATATTCAAATTTCTTATTCATTTATTTTTATTTACTTATTTACTTACTTACTATCCTTTTTTAGTGTTCTAGGATCCCATACAGAATACAACATTACATTTAGCTATCATGTTGCCTTGTCTTGTTTTTGATGGGTTTGAAGGTTTTGAGGAGTACTAGTCAGGTATTTTGAAGAATGTCCCTCAGCTGGGATTTGTATGTTTTCCTCATAATTAGACTGAGGTTATGGGTTTGGGGGAAGAAGACCAAGACATATGGTACCACTTTCATCACATTATATCAAGATTATGTTCTATCAACATCACTTATTACTATTTTAAAAAGTTATTTATTTATTTATTTTGAGAGAGATTGAGAGTGAGTGGGGAAGGGGCAGAAAAAAAGAGAGAGAATCCCAAGCAGACTCCGTGCTGTCAGCAGAGTCTGATGTGGGGCTCGAACTCACGAACCATGAGATCATGACCTGAGCTGAAACTAAGAGTCCAGATACTTAACTGACTGAGCCACCCAGGCACCCCTCAACTTGACTTATTACTATTATGTTAATCTTTATCAACTGGCTTGGATAGTGTTTTTAAGGTTTCTCCACTGTAATCCCTGTGATTTTTATGTACCCTTTATTTTAACCAAATTAGAATTGTGCAGAAGTTTCCTTGGACTTTCTGTCTTAGGTCTAGACTCTTCCATCCCTGAACCAACTCACCTTCCTCATATTTCCAAGATTTCTATAGATCTTTTTGTGGTTCAGATATTAGCTTGATGTCATCCATGGAGAAATAACAATTGTGGGAGTGGAGGGTGCTTTTGTTTATGTTTTTTTAGTTAGTGATTCAGATTAGCTATGAAATTAAATGCCTTGATTTTTGAGCAATCAGGCTAAGGAATGCAAAAAGAAGACTAATGATTAATTTTGTGTATTTACAAAATTTTAGAATAAAAGTAGTTTAATTTCAAATTAGAGAAGTAATTCAGAGGCAGTGGAATTTAAAAAACAACAACAAATGAATAAAAAAACAAAAAGCAGAATCAGACCTATAAACACAGAGAACAAACCGATGATTGCCAGAAGGGAAAGGGTTAGGGTTGGGCCGAACGGGTGAAGGGGCATGGAAGATACAGGCTTCCAGTTATGGAATGAATGTCATGGGAATAAAAGGCACAGCATAAATAATAAAGTCAGTAATTTTGTAATAGTGATGTAACAGGACAGCCAGTAGCCACACTTGTGCTGAACATAGCATAATACATAAACTTGTCAAATCACTAAATTATACACCTGAAATTTATGTAACACTGTGTGTCAACTATACTCAAATAAAAAATAAATTAAAAAACAAACAAATAAAATAAAAAGTAAAAAGACCACACACACACACACACACACACACACATGAAAACAGGGAAATTTAGGAAAAAGAAGAAACAAAAATCATCTTTAACTATCAAGAGATAATTACTGCTATCAATTACCTTCAATCATTTTTCTACATTTCTATATGTGTATATATTTATACAGTCTCTACTTATCTTCATTTTCTTTTGATTTGGGGGACTGATCTTATATCTATAGTTTGTATTTTACTTTTTACCCAGAATTTTTTCTCATTCAGCTTTATTTTAATAGGTCTTAAAATTCTGTGACAGATTTTTTGGTCAAATTGTTTCCATTAAAAAGTACTGATTTTAGGGGCGCCTGGGTGGCTCAGTCGGTTAGGCGGCCGACTTCGGCTCAGGTCATGATCTCGCGGTCCATGAGTTCGAGCCCCGCGTCGGGCTCTGTGCTGGCAGCTCAGAGCCTGGAGCCTGTTTCAGATTCTGTGTCTCCCTCTCTCTGACCCTCCCCCGTTCATGCTCTGTCTCTCTTTGTCTCAAAAATAAAAAAAAAAATTAAAAAAAAGGTTAAAAAAAAGTGCTGATTTTAAAAACTAGTAATGTAAATTTGCCACAGGAAAACAACAACAACAACAACAACAAATGATCCACAAAACATCCTCTTTTCTCCCTGAAAGTTTTACATTGCATTATTATCATTAACCAGACTTTACCATTAAACTTAATTGGCCAATGGAGATAAGCAGTTCTAGACCTTCCACCACTGATTAAGACTGGGTGGCAAGTATTGGGGATAATATTCATTTAGCCTACTGAGTTTTTTATCAGAAGACTTGGGTATCTTACCTGTCCCAACAACCTTCTTGCCCACTGATTTGATGACACACCCACAGCAACAGTCTGTTGGAAATAACAATTAGCTAGGAGCACCTGGGTAGCTCAGTTGGTCAAGTGTCTGACTTCGGCTTGGGTTATGATCTCGTGGTTCATGGGTTTGAGCCCCGTGTCAGGCTCTGTGCTGACAGCTCAAAGCCTGGAGCCTGCTTTGGATTCTACATATCCTTCTCTCTCTCTCCCCCTCCCTGGCTTGTGCTCTGTCTCTCTCTGTCTCTCAAAATTACATAAACACTTAGAAAAATCAGCCAAATGACCCAGAGGAGATAGAGAAGCTCTCAACATACAAGCTTTCTAAGAAGTGTATCAATCATGACAGCATCACCAGATTTCAAAAATCTGAGGCCATCTTCCAGCTTCTTACCAGAATGGTGATCAATCTTCTTCAGCTCAGTAAACTTTGCAAGCAATGTGAGGTGCGTGACCAACACTCCAGCACAGGTTCATTGCTAGCACTGATTTGGTGTGGGTGGTTCAAGGTAATCACCTGAGCAGTGAAACCGGCTAGTTCATTGGTGGGTCATTTTTGCTATCACCATCCAAATTGCAATGATGAGCATCTTTGACAGACACATTCTTGACATCGAAGTCCACACCGTCCTGAAGAAGAGCTTCACTCCACCTTCATGGAACATTTCAATGGACTTTTCTTCAGTTGTAACACTGATGGTAACAAAAATGACCTCAATGCCATGTTTGAAAACACAGTCTCACAGGGATAGTATCAACACCACCAATTTGGTGGACATCCTAGAACAAACCCAAGGCTTGTCAGCTGGATGACTTGGTGACAGAATGCAATCCAGAGCTTCAAGCACTATTGTCCCACAGGCAATGCCATCTTACTGATGACTTTTCATCCCTTGAACCAAGGCATGTTTGTACTTGGTTTCAGCATGTTGTCACCATACCAACCAGAAATTGACATAAATACTGCCGGGTCCGGGTTGCAACCAGCTTTCTTAATGTACATACTGACTTCCTTAATGATTTCCTCCATACCTCTCTGGCTGAAGGGTGGTTCAGTGGAATCCATTTTGTTAACACCAACAATTAGTTGTTTCATAGCTAGTGTGTAAGCCAGAAGGGCATGCTTACGGGCCTGCCCATTTTTGGATATACTTGCTTCAAGTTCACCAATACCAGCCGCAGCAATCGAGCCTGAAAATTTTAGGCACAGCCTGAGATGTGCCTCTAATCATGTTTTTGATAAAGTCCCTATATCCTGAGGCATCAATGATAGAAACATAATACTGTCTCAAATTTCCACATGGAGATATCAATGGTGATCCCTTGCTCACATTCAGCTTTCAGTTTATCCAAGACCCAGGCATGCTTGAAGGAGCCCTCTCCCATGTCAGCAGCCTCCTTCTCAAATTCTTCAATGTTCTTTTTGTCAGTCTCCCCACATTTGTAGATCAGATGGCCAGTAGTCATGGACTTGCCTGGATCACATGTCTAATGATGCTGATGTTAATATGAGTTTTTTCTTTCCCTATTTGGCTTAGATTTAGCAGTAGTTTTCATGGCACCTGTGTTCTAGCAGCAAACTCATGGCAGAAAAAAATACACTAAAATTATATATGGAGGATTTATTTCCTTTTGTTAATTAAGTTAAAAATGGCTGACTCCAGTAGAAGCATTTAATCATACACTTAGTTTTGGCAATTTTATTTAGGGAATTTATAATTTATAATTACATAATTATAATTTATAATTCATAATTATTTCCTCTGTCTTCAATTCCATGATGAATATCTTTGATGCATCTTTGGAATAATCTTTGACTGTATTTTTTATTATTTCCTTATTATAGTATCGATGTCAAGCTCATTAGAATGCACATTCTTGAAGATGAGATGGAATGTATACTATAAGACCACAGAATCTGCTTGTCCTTTTCTGGAAATCAAGGTTTAACTAGTCTGGTGCCTCTGGAGGAACAGAATCTAACATAATGTTCTTCTGCCTCTAAGATTTCATGACTCTATGATTAGCTAGTCTTAGAAATTTTTTCTTATACACACACACATACTTCAATGTGGACAGTACAACTTAGACTAGGATCCTATAGATAGTAATTAAAATTAAAATTTCATTAGCAATTGGATAGATGATTAAGCCTAATATTTTAATTGATAATGTTCAGTATAATTCACTCAGGAAAAAAAATCCGGAACACTGTTTTGGGGCAGTTAGTAGAACTTGAATATGAGCTGGTGTTATTAAGTCAGATTCTATAAACATAGTTTGATAAGGCCTTAGATTATGAGGTGACGAAGTTAATAACATGTGCTCACTATTTCAAATCAAGCTCTAAAAAGCAAGCATTGAAAATATGAAGTGGTTCTCCCAATATAGTTCATGTGGTTTTAGTCTTAACTGCTATTGTGGTGAGATTAATTTCACTCCTATTATTTATTTGAGATACAGAGAATTTGGATAGGGTCCAGAGGAAATGAGAATAAAAATGAAAATGATTAGATGGTTGATTGAGAAACACTGAACTCATTGGGATTATTGAGTTTGGAGCAGACTAAGGAGATACTTAATGACAGTTTCTGACTGTAGAGGTGACACTATGTTATGATTAACTATGTGTAACCAATTTCAACTTCTACCAAGAAAAAGGCACATTTACACAAGTATGGATTTGCTTTGGTCTTTGAGAAGATGTAATAAACTAGTGGACAGCTGCAATTTGTTATCAAGTGTAGGATGCATTGTAGCCAGGAGAAAGAAGGCTCATAGCTTACAAGGAGAGGTCCCAGGAAATGGATGAAACTGCACAACAGAACAGTGTGCAGACAGGAAGTGATATCACTTCCTATCACTTTAGTTGGTGCCTCTTTACAACTGGCTTGGGGGCTACTGAATATAGGCCATTGTCCTCTTGCTATTCTGTGCTTATTGTACATTAGCAGGAGTTGATTGACATCAATTCCCTTTGTTTATGTAAATAGCATCGGTGAACTGTAATGTGACATTTTTGGCTCATGTAATAAAAATGCAAAGTATGTATGTCTGTAAGTCACGCTGATTTAGAAAGGTCTACTTTATTCCAGTATAACAAATTATTCCCATGGAGTGTGTTAAGCACTTTTGGAAACTTATTTTGGTCATTGAATCAATAAAGCACTATTTGGAAAATTAATGCCTTAAATTATACTATGTGGTATGATCAAGTTGCTGGGTTACACAGATATGAAAATTGGGGCAGGGGTATTGTGCATTGTTCGTGAGGAATCTAGAATCGAGTATTACATGGATAAAAGAATGGTGATGACAATGCAGATTTTCTTAGTAGTCACAGGCCCATTTCATTTGGTCTTTAACTCAGGGCAGGGACAGCCCCTGATATGATCTCATGTTTTCTCATTGCTCTAGGATTCCATCTATAACCCTTCCACTCAGACCCTGTTCTTGGATTCTGCTTCTGTTTCTTTCCTCCTTCAAATTTTCATTCAATTTGGTCTACTGAATTCTTGTTTTGAAACAAAATAGTATAATGCTAAGACTTTGTGCTCTTGAGTCCTTAGACCTGGGTTCGAAAGCAGCTCCATCTCTTTCCTAATTTGGAACTTTCACTAAATTTTTTAACCTCTCTGAGACTCCGTCTCCTTACCTGTGAAATTAACATAATAATATCTATAATGCACAATTAAATGCAGTAACCTTTATAACAGATTTACCCCATGTGGCACACATTAAAAGTAAAAATTTCTAGGAGAAAAATAAGCTGTGTTTTTTCCATTTGATCTTTTTCTCCAACTCTGAGACACTACTGATTAGTCAATAAATACTTATTGAGCACTTATTATGTTACAGCTTTGTACACAATAGTGTACAATAGTTTGTGCTGGATAGCTAATAATAATATAATGATAATGATAAAAATAGACAGTTCTCTTATATTCATGGAGCTGACAGTAGATTATGATTCACCATTGGCTCAATAATAGCTTTACAAACAAAAAGCTACATTAAGCTATGTATTCATTTTAAGGTATACCATGATCTCAGTGATGTATAAAAGGGGACAATGTAGAAAACTTTTGTATAATTATTGTCCCACTCCAAAGGTAAAACTGAACAATTTCTGAATACTGGTCATAATCTTGGATTTGTCTTTGATTATATTTGTTCTATTCCCCAGCTAATCTATTCCTCCTCAGTAGTTCTCATAGGCTCCACCCAATCCTGTGATTGTTGATCAGGGGTATATTCAGGCCCTGCTCCTATCTTTCTCACCCATTGTTTCACTAATGCTTTGGGCTATGCCTGAAAATTCCAGTCCTGGTGAGGTGTCACAATCAAGAAAGCACAGTCAAGTGACCAAAAGTAATTTCATACAGTTCCAGTGGTCACTTCTTGCTTCCTTTCTTGCAGAACTTGAAAGAACATCCAATCCTTTACCCCTAGTGCTGCTTGTTTCCATACCCTATTCCTTATTTTCTTCTCTACCTCTCAAACATGCCCAACCTCTCCAAAACCTCTTTTTCCATTACTTATATTCTTAAAAAAATTTTTTTTAATGTTTATTTATTTTTGAGAAAGAAAGAGTTAGACTGTGAATGGGGGAGGGACAGAGAGAGAGGGAGACACAGAATCTGAAGCAGGCTCTAGGCTATGAGGTGTCAGCACAGAGCCCAGTGTGGGCCTCGAACCCACAAACTGTGAGATCATGACCTGAGCTGAAGTTAGGTGCTTAACTGAGTGAGCCACCCAGGCTCCCCTCCATTACTCACATTCTTAACATTCTTCTTAATATATTTCTTCACCTCTGTGATTAAAATCAGAGAAGAAGGAGATGCCAAATAGGCAATGCCAGGATTTTTCCTAATTGGAGGAAAGAAGGAAGGTGAGGCTGTGAATTTTAATTCATAATTAATAATTTTATTTCTGTCTTTCAGTTATAACTTCTTGCTACCCTCACCTAAAGATTGAGCACTATGAAGGGCATCTGGCTAAGGGGTGAGGATAGGATCAGTTGGAAGTGGGAAGAATTGAATGACTTGGTTCTTGCAACTGCCTAACTCTTCTCGGGTGCATTTCTGTAGCTTTGGCAATGGGGTCTCCTTAACTCTCTGCCAGGTAGACTTTAGGGACAATCTTGGGCTTGGGTAGGAGCAACATCTAAGCCCTATTAAAGCTGCCCATTGGTTCAATATAAACTTAGTTTTGCTGTTGCTTCCCCTGATATTTGAACCCCGTTTCTCTGGTAACATTATGTTTGTCTGATACTCCGGGTAGCACTGATTGAGTTCTAAGGGCCAATTCTTAAAGAATTTTCAGGACATTTAGGGTTAGCATGGTGGCCATAAAATGATCATTTAATAATGTGCAAGGGCTAGCAAAAAAACTAAGAGTATTGATATTAAAATATCCATAACTTACTCTAATAATTTGACCTCTGCATTACTATATGGCTATCTTGTAATTTGTCATATGTGCTTATTGATCTTTAGTTATAGGACTATTTTTAATGAGGGATGTCAGCATATAGGATTCACCTTATTAGAATAAGTACTGAATTTGGGTGGAATTGGACTTCCGGGTGTGTGGTCTGGGATGGTATGCTCTAGAGAAGACTGTTTCAGATTTGTTTCATGCACCTTATATCTTCCATGGAGGAAGGAAAGTTGCACAATATATAGCAAATTAGGACAATTATATTATTGGGTTAAATCATAACTTAATTATTCAGTTACTTGAGGCTACATAATCATTGAGCCATATCTTTTGATAATGTTCCTTTAGACTCTCTGGGAGTAACCAAATTTAGAATGATGTGCTGTCATGCCACTTCTAAGAAACATTTCGTATGCTGTCCTTGGTGATTGGTTACCAATGCCTCAGAGAATACTGTTTGTGTAAATTTCATTAATTATTTCACTTCAAACATGATGAAAGTGTTTTTTAAAAATGTAGTTGAGATCTAAAACAAAACCAGATATAATTAGGGATTCAGAGCCACGGAGGATTTGTTTCAGGAGCAACACTGTTTTCATGGAATTACAAAGTATATCTGAAGTTTATAATTTAGTTAAACTTATCAAGTATTTGTAAAGTTACTGTGTTGAAAATATGCTAAACATTTTTTGTAGAGACTCTCAGACATTTGGTGCAAGAGAAAGTTGAGTTTAAAGATAGCCAAATGTTGAAAATGGAAGTGCTAGTTATTCCATAGCTGCCACTCCAAGTCTCGCTGCATAATTATGCTGGAGTTGTTATATGTTCCCTAGAGGATATGACTGAGCAACATACATCTTACCTCTAGATTTATTTCCCCGGTCCTATAAGGCACGGCAGCCTTGGATAGTCACCTATTACTTATATTATCATGCTGTACATCCAGCCATAGCATTGGCATTGTATTATTAAGGACAATGGATATTTCCTCATAGTTTGGGGTTTTCCAAGCAAACAGATATAATCATTTTTCTCTCCACAAACTATTTATGCAATCTAGATAAATCGTCAACAATTGCACAGTGATACTTCTACAATAAATTCATGGTTCAAATGAATGACTATGGTTACAGCCATGGTTAACTGAGACTGGTGTAAGAACACGTGCTTCCTCTAATTTACCATTTTTATAAATACAGTAAAACCATGGTTTGTGAGCCTAATTCCTTATGGAAACATGCTTGTAATCCAAAACACTTGTATACCAAAGCAAATTTCAAGAACCATTGGCTCAGTTGTGATCATGTGACATTCAGTGTCATGTACTACTTGTATTGCAAGACATTGCTCATTTATCAAGTTAAAATTTATTAGAAATGTTTGTTCGCCTTGTGGAACACTTGCAGAACAAGTTACTCGCAATCCAAGGTTATACTGCACAACAAAAAATTGCATGTTAAAGCAACATATTAGAACCATGAACCAATCTATAATGAATAGCGATGGTGTTTTAAGGACAAGACTAGATGAAATAAAGACACCTAAGTACAATTGTATGCCTTCTTACTCATCATCAACATTAATAATCACTGTTTAAAATAATTCTAGTTTTACCTTGGAGGTCAGGTACAATAATTAACCCTCAAAATTTTATTAGAATAAAAAGCCATTTTATGAAGACAGCTCTGATACCTGAGGACTTCTTCATGGTTTCTTTTTTCACTCTTTTAATCATTTAACTGGGCAAATTGGTATTCAATTCTCTCATGTTCTTGCTTCTCAGGAGAAAGGATCCATGTAGATTGCCCAACTTGTATCCCCTACTTGTGGCAAAATATAAAGTGAGAGGAAATTTTACGAAGGTGTCTTTTTCAAACAAGATTAGCTTCAGTCACGTCATTCATCCTTTCCAGTTCTCCATTCTCAAAAACTAATATTGCTGTGAGCAAGGTAGTTAAATATTCAAATTTAGATCTTTATTATTAGTATTAGATGTCATTTTCCATTTCTAGCCAAAGATTTAGGAGATGCATTTGTTCTCTTCTCCATAGCACATGTTTGTCAAGAAATGAAATGTATTTTTCATATTCGAGGGCCTACTTTAGATTCCACCTGTTTCTTGCAGATTTCCCTGATAATTGTATCATGGCATACTGCCTTTCATGAAATTTTATACTTATTATTTTCATTATGTATTTGGGATCCTGGCTACCAGAAGTACTCTGCTTTCTTTATGAGTCCTTCAATGTGCATATGCAAGTTGAGTATTGAAAGTTGACTTTATGTTGAAAGGAGATGTGCTTTTGTTCCCAGATTGCTAAAAACATCATAATATCTCATTACAACTTATGGTTTAGAGATAATTTCCAATGATATATATTGCAATTTCCTTAACTCTTTAAATTTTATTCTTTTCAGCTACAATTGAATATATAATTGATAATCTAAGGCCCAACAGACATCTGACTGGGCCCTGTTATACCTATCACCATTCGTATTTTGTCAGTCATATTAAAATTATGAAATAGTTGGTATCAGCATTTTAACTGCTATTCACAAACTAGTTTTATATCATATTGGTACATATTCAAGACATAATAATTCATTCTTGATTTGTTAAAGTCTAAAACAAATTATTACTTTTATCCCAATCCTGATACTGCTTGAACCTTAAGACCTTTAAGCTCAATTTATTCCCTCTTGCCTTTTAAGTAATTTTTATTTAGCATTTTAGTTTTACCTGTGTTTTAACTGAAAAAGACATTGTAATTTTATATAGTTAACATTCCTTTAGAATGACCTGATAATATTTTTCTTTGCTTTTACCTTGTCAAGATTTTAACTGGGATGATTTTCTATTTGAAGAACTCTCTTTAGATTTTCTTTTAGTTTCTTTTTTCTTTCTACTAGCAAAAATATATATATATATATGTATATATATATGTATATACATATATATGTAATATATACATATATATTTATATACATATATATATACATATATATACACATATCTTGGATTTTCATCTGAAAATGCCTTTCTTTTACCTTTATTTTTTGAAACAAATTTTTATTGCATATAGAATTTTAAGTTGGCAGCTATTTTTTTTTTTTTTTAGCACTTAGAAATGTTATTCTATTGTTTCTGGTGTGCGTCAGTGCTGTTGAGAATTTAGTTGCCATTTTTATAGTTACTACTTTTAAAGTAATTTTTGTTTTAATTCCTGTCACTTCTTAGGACTTCCTTTTCGTCCTTGATATTCTGCATTGTTACTATGATATGCCTCGATGAGATTTCCTTTGTGTTTTTCCTCCTTTGAATTGTGTCTTTCCTCACCGGAATTCCTTGGGTTGATCCCTTTTATCAGGTTTAGAAAATAGCCACTGACTGTCTCTTCAAAAATTGTTTCTGCCTCATTCTTTCACTTTTTTTTTTCCTTCTGGGATTCCAACTTTAAGTGCCTTTGCCATGTTCCCATGTGTCTATTTTATTTGCCCAATGTTTTCCATTTTACTAATCCTGCTGGCTGCTGTCTGCTGTTAAACTCCTCTAATATAGTTATATTCAGGTATATGTATTTAAAAATTTTTAAGTTCCATTATATCCTCTCAATTAGTTTTATGGGTGCCAATTTTTGTTGAGACTCTTGACCCTTTCATTTATTAGGTGCACTTTGTCCTATTTTTTTGAACATATGAATCATAGCTATTTTCAAGTTGTTTTGTGTTAATTGCAATATCTAGAGCATATGTGGGTCTATTTATGATGGTTTTGATGTTATTTCTCTTCTGTTTCTATGATATCTCCTAGTGTCTTCTCATTTGTAATTTAAAAAAATTGTGTGCTGGACATTATGTACTATAAAGAGCCTAGAGAAGCTGGGGATGTAATATTGCACCAGTGATAGTTTCTCCCTTCCTGTGTTCCACAGGTAGGATGAGGGTAGATCATCTCAACTCAACAAGAAATTGAGCTGGGTCAAAACTTGGATGCAGGGTTAGAAAGACTCAGTCTAATTCTTGTTCATCTTCTTCTTTAGGCATGTGCCTCATGGGATATGTATTAGGAGTCTTTCCAATATGTCCGTCAGTCCTGAAGACTTTCAGGAATGTAGGTCTGCCTTTCAGAGATTCTCATCCAAGTTCTTTGGCTTTGTGCATAATGAGCCTTCAAATATGGTGAAAGTCTTTAGGGATGGACCAGTGGGATTTCTCAAGAAAGCCAAGCACCATGCAATAGCAGAATATTTCACTCACTCCTCTAGAAAACTTGGCACAGCTAACCAGACTCCCCCTCAGCAGTCGAACTCAGCAAATATTCTTATGGGTAAACTGGAAGCCTTTCAAGTTTTTAGTCTGTTCTTCAACTCACAGAAACATTCAGAATATAGTTTGACCAAATATCTGGGCACCCTGTGACCTAGTCAATATGACACATATAATTAACCATCATACTATTATGGTGTGTGTGTGTGTGTGTGTGTGTGTAATTTATTAAACACCATTATTGTGTGAACTACTTAACTTGGCATCCCAGGCTATCCAATATATTGTATGTGCTCAATTCATATTTGTTAATAATGGAAAATGTCCAATTCATATACAGTTTTATGCAGAAATATAAACACATTTTAGAATTATTTTGCCTGTGTTAAAATCCTACTTTTATCACTATTCACTGTGTGCTTTTGGGTGTCAATTACCCTATCTATAAAATGATGAAAATAATAACTATCTCATTAGGTTGCTGTGAAGATTAAATAAGGTAAAGACGAACCAGTAACTGGCACCTGATAGACAATAGTATGTGTAAAGCATCATCATCATCAATGTTATTGCTGTTATAATTATTTTTAATTTTGAGCCATATTTCTCATTCCAGTGAGATGTGTTTTGCTATTTTCAAACTTCTTAACCATATTCATGCACTTCTCTAATGACTTTAACCTAGCCTGAAATTATAGGGCTTTGAATACATGGTTTATCGCTGAACATCTAATTTTAAGGTTTTTTATTTTCTTGATCAAGGATTGTGCAATACCAATCAACATCATCACCATTGCCATCCTTGTCAGCAGCAGACTCATCACCATTTGTAGTAGCTAATACATAGCAAGCACTATTTGTTGAATAAATGAACGCATGAATGCATGAGGAATGAAATGATACTTTCTCGATCTGCTAAGAGAGTAAAATAATGCAACATATTACACAGGATATTTAGCATCTGAATTTATGTTTGTTTTAGTTTTATTCAGATTGGTATTACTCCAGTATTTATACATGACCTAATAAGAGAGATAAATGGTTGACTTAAATGATTTATTGATGCCAATGAAAACCAAATACCTTCATGGCATGAAAGAAGAAGATCAGTTTCGCATTAGTTCAAATAAAGAAGAGTGATGGAGAATTGAATCACCACAAGACACACAACAGTTAAGGCATAACAAACTCAATAGGATCTGTGTCCTTGCAGTCAATGCCATACCTGTGTCTTGAGCGGAGATTCATTTTTAGCAAAACAGTATTATCCATCACATTAATTTCTGTTAATTTGACTGTTATTGGTTCATTGCTTGTATTTATTTTATAGACTGTTGTTTAAATTGTACCCAAATTAGTAAGTGTAAAAATATATATTTAAATTCATAGCTGTAACATGAATCAATACTTAGGTAATATAATAATTAAATAATTTCCCACTTGGAGTTTATAAAACTTGTTTTCCTTTAAAAGGAGACCATGCCTTACTCGAATTTTGTAAGCACCATACGACCCAAGTACTTATTCAGTAGGACTCCATCTGAGCACAGCTTGTTAGCCTATAGATTTGGATGCATGTGCCCTCAGAAACATTACAGCAACATACCAAAGCCCAATATATCAGAGTTAATCTGTGATGCAGGCATCAGTCCAGCTGGTACATTCTACTACTGTGAGCACTTCACTCTATAAGTGGTGATTTATTTGGCATTCAGATTGAGATCTTGTGTGGAAATAACAAAATAGACTCAAGTCCTGAACGCCTGATTCTCAGTTCTCCTCCTAAGAGTCACCCTGTGAAGATACACAGTCTTCGGCCTGAGACAGTTAGTAATTGCTTGTTTCTCTACCCCTTCTACATTTGTATAAACTCTATTGAATAAATAATGAATCACTTTTTTTCCCTCCTACTTCAACAACTAAGTCTCATAATTAGAATTTGCGACTTCTTTTAATACATTCAATTATCTGCTGATTCAAGCATCTTCAGGTCAAATGCATTAGAAAACAGCTAATTATGCCCTTTCCCATGGGTAGAAAAATCTTTAAATTTAATTAAAAGACCTTAACTCAACTCCTTCACATTAGGGTCTACTTCCCAATGGATTTTCTACAGGGTGACTTAAAGAACCAAGCACAATATTAAAATTAGAAACAGCTATTACTTGTTATTTCTTCCTCTTTAAAACAGAATTATTTTTGGATGAAGGATACTTTGATCCTTAATTTCATTTTCTCAGTTTTGTCTCAGTATTCACTCTTAAAAGCATACATTAATTGAGAAACTTGCTTGACAGTTTTAAAGATGTTTATTTTCTATATCTTGTGCCAGTAAAGCACCTTAAACATAGACTACTGTTTCTCAGTCTCAATATTCTCTTTGGCATACTGATCAACACATAAGCAAAGGTGGCAGAAAAAAAATCTTAAAAGAAGAAAAATTTTAAGTACCACATCTGAGCAATGTAAGGTTCAAATATACAGGATGTTCTGACTTTTATGAGAGAAAGTCACAAAGATATTTTCCTGTTTCCCTTTTCTAAATTGGAAAAGTGGAAGAGAGAGCTATCTTGGTTTAATATCTTCTAAGAAAGCATAAAAATCAAAGCAAATCATGTGTTTGTTTTTTGTTTTTTGTTTTTTGTTTTTTTTTAGTTTCATGAGTTTTACTTTTTTTCTGGACTTAGAACAAACTTTTTTTTTTTTTAAATTAGAAAATAGCCTTACATGAAAAGAGAAATCCAGATGTTGAAAGGAAGAAGCAATCTGGAAAGAAGCAATTATGTATTATTCTTAGGTGAGTTTCTTTTCATCTATTCTGTTTCTATCCCTTCTTTCTTCTCCCACCTTCCTTCTTTCTCTTTCTTTTCTTCTATTTTCTCTGCCTTTTCCTCTCCCTCCCATACTCTTTTTTCTTTTTCTTCTTGTTTGGCCAATTACTTCTAGAAGACAGTTAAATATGTTAGCAACATATCGATACCTCAAGGTGCCTGTGATAAACCCAAACTATGTGCACTCCCATTTCTTGCTTGTTTGAATCAGAGTCATAGGAGAATAATTTAATGATACTAGTTATTCTTACTTGTTCAACAAGTAGGCACTGGGGAACCACTGGAGATTTTTGAACAGAGAAATGGCATCCAAGAAACTGATCTTTCAGGAAGCTTTATTTGTCAATGATGGGTAGCAAGAATTAGCAATGGAGGATGGTAGGCTCATTAATAGAGTTTATAATTCTCAGGCAGAAGGTGTTGAGGATTTTGAACAGCCCAGAACTGGGAATATGGAAAGGATTTCATATTGAAAGAAATTTAGGAAGAATAACTAACCAGTGATAGATCAGATATGATAAAGAATAGATGTGAGCCAAAGGTTATTGTCAGCTTTCAAGCCTGAATGACTGAGGAAAATGGAAGTGTTATAAATAGATCTGACTGAGTGAAGAAGGTAAATTCAGTTTTAGGAATATTTCCATTGAATGTTATGAAGTACTTCTAGGTGGAAACAACCAAATCAATTGGGGAAATTTGGAGGAAGTTGTAGAATTTGAGAGGAAAGGAAAAAAACAAAAACAAAAACAACAACAAAAAAAAGTCACCTCAGGGATTTGTTGACATAAACTCCCTGAATCTCTTGTTACTCCCTGAATCTCACAGTTCATGAGTTCAAGACCCACATTGGGCTCTGCACTGACAGGTCAGAGCCTGGAGCCTGCTTTGGATTCTGTGTCTCCCTCTGTCTCTCTGCCCCTCCCCCACTCATGCTCTCTTTCTCTCTCTCAAAAATAAACAAACAAAAAAGAAATATCTAATGATTAAATTTTTAGTGAAATGCTGCATATGTGTTATAATACAACTATTCCATATGTACCCCCATAACCCCTATGGATCTTGAATATGCATTTATTATTACTTCAAGCGGTATAGAGATTTTTTTGTATATATAAAAAAGTATTGTGAGTCTTGCTCTATGCTTATGATAGAATGGGAAACATATTCTATACAGGGGGGCAGTTCTTGTGGTTGATATTTGTGTTTGTATGAAGGTGCAGGTGTGTGTGTGTGTGTGTGTGTGTGTGTGTGTGTGAGAGAGAGAGAGAGAGGGAGAGAGAGAGAGAGAGAGGGAGGATAAATTAGGAAATGAGTGTCCAGAGGGGTGATTAACTGAGGAGGATGGGTTACTGTCAATGTTGCTCAAGGAGAAGTTGGAGATCCAAGATGGGGAGTGTAGGAGGTAAAGTTGGCCTCTTTAGGAATGATAAGTGCGAGCCCTGTGGTGTAGGATGGTCATGCTGAAGAAGAGTCGAAACAATTAATGACATGGACCTCCATGATCACAAGTGAATTCTATGATCAGAAGTAGGTGAAACCACCCTACCATGTTGCTGTGCTTTTATAAAACAAATTTTGCATAAAACAAAGGAGAGCCTCGGGAATGAGAGAAAGACTGTTTTCTCATCAACCAAGAGCCTTAGCCTTATATTAATGGAAAATATATGAAAAGGAGAGAGGAACGTAAAAGTTTAAGAAATGCTAAACCTTCTTTCCTAATGCAAAAGAGTCTGAGAGACAGATAAACCTCCAGGGAAAATCTGGGGCCCCTATCACTCACTTTACCAGAGTGTGGTTTGAATCAAGAGATTCTCTCACATTTGAAAATTCCTGGCTATGTTTTGTACTATTATGTATTCTATGTTTTGTAGTATTCTATGTATTGCAGTATTTCTGTAGATACTCAACATTCAAAATAGAAGAGATGAGACTCTGTACTGAGAGTATAGTCTTTAAAAGAAATACATATGATCCTATGGTGGTCACAAGTGCCTAGATATTACCTAAGTCACAAAGAGATTCAGCAGGGATGTTGCTGCCTCAGGGAGCCTGAGGACCTATGGCCAGGTCTATGCAGCAGAAAGTAGAAGGGGAGTTGAAAGCTAATCAGTGTCTTGAGACTGTCCTTATAGCTAAACAAGGCCCAGAAAGCCCATAATATCTGAAAGAGACATTGAGATTGAGGAGTACCAACCTAGGTCAGCCAGTGCTTCAGTCTGTGAGAAGATGGGTGAGGATGGGATCAGAGAGCAGCCATGATACTCATTGCCTAAACATGTCACATGCTCTTATGCCTCCACATGGTGGGTCCCTCAATCTGGAATTTCCATTCTCCTCTTAACCACCTATGGAATAACTTAATGCTGGCACATTTTGAATGGGGCATCCTGGGAGAAACTCCATAATGAAAGGGAGTCAGAGAAAATCTCAATAATTTTATTATTTATAATACCCAATTTTTGAGTCAGAACACTATTCTTTACAACAGCTTATGAAACAGTGCGTTATTTCACTAATGAAAAATAACTTGCCAAAGTTATATGGCTGTAATTGGTAATGTCAGTATTTTAATCTAAATATCTCTGTTTTAAGTTCCTTGTTCTTGACCATTAGGCTCTTTGGAAACCACTTCTCTTCTCAAATATGTTGGTAAATATATAAAATAAGAAATGTTTAAACTAATCACAATTATAGTGACCAGTATGTGCATTCTCTCACTTGGCTCATGCTACTGGAAACCAATGCACAGTCTGGTTGGGTGTTAGGAGAGGCTGGAGGCAAGAGCAAATAAATAGTGATGGTTTTATTATCTCACCAGACATTTAACAGTTTTTCATTCCCTTACTCAAATAATTCAAAATGTTCCACCCTATATTTAAGCTACAATTCAAGTCGGTTTATCATCCAAGAGTTTTTGGAATTTGGTTTTTCCTTATTAATCCAAATTTATTCAATTCATTTCAAAATCCATAGATTATTTATGGAGAGCTAGGAGTATGCCAAGCACTACAGTGGGGAGAAGAAACAAAGATGAAAAACACATCTCTCCACAATCCCATGGTCTTGTTGTTTGCATTTAAAGGTAACAGTCTAAACACTATATTAAAGGTATATTCCAAATATGATCAAAACAGAGGCAAAAATGATAAACTTCCTGAAAATGTAGGATAAGTTTATAAAGAATGTGAAATTTGAGTTAGGTGTTGAAATATAAGCAAAGTTTATCGAGCAGAGAAAAAGTACAAGGGCATTTCAAGTAGCAGCAGAACAAAGCATGAGAGTGTGAAATAGTATAGTGTGTTGGAAATGTGGCAAAGACAGCAGCAAAAGGATTAACCAATTATGTATGTGGAGGAGAATAGCAGAAGGCTTGAAATGCAGCTTGGGGCCATATTATGAAGGTCTTTGCATGTCGTGCTAAGGATTAAACAATAACTGTGTTTATTTGTTATTTTATTCACTTTTTTTCTTAACCATTCACTCTCAGGTATGTACACGATGAAAATATAAAGAGTTTTAATTTGCCCAAGTCCAACAGCATTTGGGAAAAAATGTTTTCATTCTATGTGCAAAGTAGTAGTCTAGGCACCAAGGAACATCCAAAAGAAAGAAGCACAGATTCACTGTCTCAGAGGCAGAAAAAGTAACTCTCAAAGAATCTTAGAGAACAAACTGGTCTGGCTGGAGCAGGGAAGGAATGTCTTACTGTACCAGAGCCAGTCTTTACTCCACCCAGATCCTTTAGAATCCCTTTTACCCGTCCACTCTGTGCATCTGTAGAGAGCAATCCACATTGCATTAAGGGCCAGAAAGAAATTCTCTCCTCTCTATCTCCTAAAATGATTTATTCTGCACATCTTTAAACTTGACATGCATACTTATGATTTTATCTCTCAGGTTTTCTGGGAGGAAAATAAACAAATTAAATCATCACTTCCGGGTAGGGGAATTTTGTTTTTAAGAAGCTCGCTCTTACAGGGAGCGTAAAGATGAAGTGAAGGGACGCCTCCTCCCTTTCCTTATACAGTATTTTAATCCAGCCATAACATTCTCCTTCATTGTACTCCAACACATCATCATGCCAGTCCCTGACTCCAGCCTGGTCCTTTCCTCATGTTGTTCATTCCGATACAGAACAAGTCCCTCTTGACATGGAGTTACTTCTCCCTCTTCACTTCCAAATCCAATACTATCTCTCCTTCAGGCAGAAGCAAGTATTGACTTCTCAATACGGTGTATTGGGTCAGATTCCTCAGAAGCAAGCCCTGTGACAAGGATTCCTGAACAAGTATTAAAAAGCGTTCTTAGAAAAGAATGTAGAGAGTAGGGGAAGCAGGACAAGGAAGAGGAAAAAGCCAAATAAGGGTTCAAGCCTCGGCTCAATCCTATGGGGAGCTCTGAAGTACAAATTATACCTCAGGTTTGTTCTGTCTCCAGGAGGCTAGACTTTCATACTCTCACATAAGTCAATAATTGGTTGTTGGCTTCTTCTAGAAGGGAGGTGTTGGCCATACAAAGTACTGGGGACTTCTGATTCTCTACCTGCAGGCAAATCTGCTCCAGTAGCCCAAAGCTGTTCCTCCGAAGACAATTGCAGGTGGTAACCATTAGAAGGAAAGCACAGAGAGGCTAGAGTTGGGATCTTGGGTTTCTAGTAAGAATTTCAAACTAATTCACCTCCTTGAGATTCCTTCATATCTGAAGAACCAAGCAAAATCCAGGGAAGATCCTCACAGTACAAGAATCTGCATAAGTGGACCCTGAGGCCTATTTCACTGCTAGTAGGAGCCCTGGGCTATTCCTCAGAGGCTATTACACTCCTAGAGTTCAAGAGTGTGAGGTAATGCATCTACCCCTCCAAGTGTAAAACCATAGGCAAGGAGACTAATTTAGTCAGCTGATAATAAAGCATCAGGAGACCCTTGGTGATTCCAAAATGCAGTTTGCCAGCATGGAACCTGTTCAAATGTAATAGCTCTCCCAGGTTAATGCATGGAAATTGGCTCTATGAGAACATTTTAAAAGGAAAAGAGTAGTAGAAAATCGTCAGCCATTTGCAGAGACAGTAGGCCTTTTCCTGCATTTGTTTCTTTATTTTTCATAGATAGATAGCAATCTAAGACATTTACATGTGGAACGAGGCCTGGGAAATTGCTTAATGAAAGCACCTTTCAGCCTAGGCTGCTGGGAACAAAATGATGCTCAAATTTTGAATCCAGACCTAAAATGAATATTGTATTTATATATGTATTTCCTCCTTTACATCACTTTTACCCCCTTTTTTTTGAAAGGAAAGAAATAGGTTTAGAGAAAAGTGTGTTGCTAATATGTATAATTTCCCATTTGTCTGCTGTCAAGATTAAAGCAGGAACAATAATAACAACTTCCTTTTTGTGAAACAAAAAGCTAATCAATGGCTATCTAGGCATCTGCTGTTGACTGCAGAGCAAAAGAGCAGGTCAGCATATATCCTGTAGCCCAACTCCATTCACATTCCCTATTAACCTTGTCTTTTTACCTTGATCTCTTCTGGGCTACATATCTGAGAAGCTGGCCTCTTAACGTGCATCCAAGTTTTACTGATTGGAATACTGAGAAGGGCTGCTGGAGCCATTAGATACATTGGATGAAATTTGCTTAATTATCAATCATTACACTTAAAAGACAAGGATATCCTGCATGTAAATATCAACTCTCAATAATTTATACATAATATCTTTACTTTCTTTTCATTCTGTTACTATCATGAATTCCTGTATTTTTTTTTAAAGTTGTTTTACTTTTCTGGAAATCTCAGAGGCAGAGTTGAAGTACTAACGGCTTTCGATGCCAACCATATTTTGCACTAACTGCTATACAATTTGGAGTGAGTCACTGTTCTTCAGTTGATGGAGGTTATAGGCTGAATAATTAGTAAAAATTTCCAATGTTGGCAGCAGGAAACAGTAGGCAGCTGAGAGCATAATGAGGGCAACTATCTTAGCACCAGGCTAAGGGGAAAAAAACACAACTGAATAGATATCAAGTGTTCTTTTCTTAATACAAGTCTAACATGAAATGATTATCTAAAATAAAATGGCAGTGGTCCCATTTATAATATTTATTGCTCCCATTTATAATTTTTACATTGTAATAATTATAATATTTACTATTAAGATCATATTAGCATCTTAATGCTGTTCTAGTTTTAATATATTTGTTATTATTTTAATTACTTGGATCTCATTTTTCAGGCAAATATATTTCTCACAACCACATCTCTTCATTTATTCGCACAACAAGCAGCATTTATTGAGCACTTCCTGCCTTCCAGGTCCAGGGTTATGCATTCTGGATTCTGTGATAAGAGGCAGAGTCCTTCTTCTTAAGTTGTTCACAGTCTAGTTGACTGTGACTGTCAGGGCTCTTGGTTACAAGCTACAGAAGTTACACTCTCTGAGTTAAGCAGGTAAAGGATTTCATTAAAGGACATGCAGTAGCTAAAAAAATCACCCAGAAAGCAAAAGAATCAGAGTTAAGTCTAGACAGTCAGAAACAAGGTCCAAAATGACACCATAATAGAAGCAGTGAAGGTGTCTATGCTGCAGGCACAAGCATTGGACCCTGTTTGCAGCTTGCCCTGGAAACACATCTGGGAACAGGCACTGGAAGCTGCCACTTTCACCTCTGTCCCTGATGCCCACTCCAGGTGACCTGATCTTATTGCAATTGCTGTCATCATCACCTGGAAGACTTTCTCCTGGCCTCTGCTTCTTTGCATCAATCATTTTGGTTTAAAAACTCCTATGGGTCTGTAAACTGGTGAGCCTCGGTTAGGTGCCCAAGTCGAGGTAAAAGAGAAGCCAGGAAGTGAATTTCTGACATTTTCAGCTTCTATGATGGAATTCCCCAAATTTAAGAATGGCGTTGGTATACAGGACAACCACAGTGACAAATGTTCACTATAGTCCCTCCTTTTGGTTACCTCAAATGAATGTGTACTCTTCTTTCCTTACTTATACAGCCTACTCTGATAATGTGTGTGTCTTACAAGATTTGTTGACAAGGGAATGATGTCAATATAACACTGACGTTGTGTTGGTCCATTTATGATTTTTCTCAGTACACAAATATTTTGTGCCCTCAAGTAACAACTAGTGAACACAGGTGAACACAGAAAGCTGTGGAGGAGCACAGTATTATACGTGGTGCCCATTCACATTCTCCTTCCTGTTTTATTCTGGGCATGTGCTCTGCCCAACAGGGGCTCACTGTGTGATTCTGCCTCCTCTTTGTATAGTTTGCCTGTGTCTGCATAGATCAGCAAACTCAACCCTCAAATGTTTGCCTTGATCTACTTTTTCTGGTAAGCTCTATAGTCATTTATAAGCGATTTTCCAGGATGTGGGGTTTCTAGGAACATGTCGACCAGTTATAGTAGAAACACTTAAACTTAAAAAAAAAAAAGGTGTTTTATTAGCATGATACAAAAATCTCTTATACTACCACAAGCACTCTTCCTTCCTTCCCAAGAGGAGTAAAACTCACAATTTTTGGTGTTGCCAAAAGTTCCTTTAGTTCTGTCACAGGTGCAGCTGTAATGTATGGACTAGATTGGAAGTTTCACCACCACCTACCATAGCTATACAAGATAGTGGGGGAAGGGAGATTTAAAAAAAGACAAAAATAAGTTAACATTTTTAATTGCATAAAATGTAGAAGAAAAAAAGAAGCATGGATAAGAGCCATGGTTTTTATCTCTGAAGGTGGTTTAGAGGCAATAATTGGTCACGATTTCCTTCTTTTATGAACAGTTCTGTGTGCCCTTTGCTTTCAGCCATCACATCTCTTGGTTAGGGTTCTCTGACCAAGCTCTTATCATGGAAGGATCTGGGTGCTTTATGGCACTCCTGTACAGATTTGCTATTATCTTCCATTAAATTTTACCACTTGGAAAGAGAATTATGGGGCAATCTACAGGCCCTATCCATTCCCTTTCCTTCCCTTGCAGCAGCAAACCAAGGTAAGAGCTCCATGTGCTGCTAGAAACATCCCATCACTAGAGATTGAGAACTAAACACCAATGTTACAGGGCAAAGGAAGCAAACATTCTCAAGTGGGTCGTTCAACACTAGGTCTAATACTAACAGGAGATTCTCCCACTTCCAACCTTTGGTTCCAAGACCCATATGTTTGTTTTGGTGATAGGAAAAATAGCATTATAGTTTGGAATATAGTTCAGAGAATTTGCTGCTGGTACAGTGCCTGGGTCTTTAATAGACCATCCCATCATTTTACATGTCCAAATGCTTTTAAAGAATGTGGTTATAAGCCCATTGTCTTTGCCTCTTTTTTTAAAGTGAGTATTCCTTAGTTAGAAGTATGTTGTAGCTCACTGCAGTGTTTAATAAGGCATTCTGTGATTCCTCAGTTGCTGATGCTGCTATAAACATGGTAAGCAGAGAATGCAAAACCATCGCCAGATAAAAATATCCAATTGTCATTTACTCCTTGATGATAAGGATCCAGTGTAACTGAAGTTCAACTGGATGGCTGGTTCCCCTGAGATATTATCCTATATTGGGAGAGAATGTCACTCAATGTTGGTTCCTGCTGCTTATCGACTGATCAGTCACCAATGATGTAAGTAGGTCAGCCTTGGAAAGGTGTGCTTCATAATGTTGAGTTCCTACAAAACTTCATCCTTGATACCAAGGTTACTTTGTTTTTGAGCCTATTGAACAAAGGTTGGAATGACCATGGAATGAGGCTTAACAACATTCATTCACAAAGAGATCCACTTTGTCCACTTCATTGCTGAAAATCTTCCTTACCAAGGAGGACTTTTGATAAATGTTGACACTAAAAACAAGGTGCTCCTATTTTGAGACCGTTCCAAGAGGTCTATCGATGCTTCACGGAAACTCCTTTACACCAATATTCCAATTTGTTATCTTAGAATAAAGAGCTTTAACTCAGGTCATATTTCCTTCAAGGTAAAGCGAACAGTCAGATACACAGCTTAAAGTTCTGCGTCACCAGGAGGATTTTTTAATCTTTTAAGGAAGGATTAGTTGTCTCATCTGTCATCAGACAGGCTCCATCTGTGAGCTCCTACAGGGTTTGCTTCCTTTGCAAAAGCCACCTTGCCAAAGGGCAAAACTTTCCCAAGGCAGCAAATACCAAACGACTGATTGAGGTGAAAGTATAAAGGCCTGGGCATTTGGGCTCAGAGCAGGACAGTGCTGAAGACTATGTTCTAGAGTTCTCTCTGGGGTTGAACAAGTTTTATTGGTCCTCCAACACCATTCAGCTTCCTCTTCTGCTCAATATGCCTTTATCCCCTTCTTTTTCCAGGTATTGATTCCTAATAAATATTCTCCATTTCAAACTCCATCTCAGTATCGATTTCCAGAGAACCTAACCTGTGACACCATGTACAAAATAGGATGGGATGTTTTCCTCCTCAGCCAACTAGTCTAGGAACTGATCCACAGGTAGTGGTTAAAGGAAGTTTGACTATGTGGCAAGGGTTAGCTGCACTGAAACGAAAGCTTCATATCCATGTAAAATAATTGTGCTTTCGGACTTCTTAAGCCAGATATTCTACGTACCACTTCCACCTGATGATGGAGTGATTAAAGGCCTGCCTGATTTTATGGCTAGTGTATTAGATAAAACCCAGTTAACAATGAACTGTTCATCTCATATGGTCAGCAATTAATCCATGATCAGGCATTTAGTTACAAGAGTAATAGGTAGCTCTAAAAAAGAGTCTGCTACCTTTCCCAAATAGGTGTGACTTCGTTCCCAAATCCTGAGGAACTTCCCTGAAATTTTATTTTCAGGAAAACTTGCTCCAGGCATATCCAAATCTTCCAAAGACTGTGCGAGCACAGCTGATCTACTATATAAGAAAGAAATCAGCTCTAATTTCCACCAAGTCTTATAAGGTGAAACATTTCCTAAATATGGAGAGAACATAGATACAGGTGACAAATGACCACTACTAGACCTTCTAACTATTGCATTTCAGAACTGTATGATAGGCTTTGGAATAGAGCAAAACATATTGGGTTAAGGATGCCTATGGTGGTGATGGTACCTTATCTAAGCCATCTTGAGTTAGAGGATGATTCAGGTAAGGATGCCTGAAAGCAGTGACATCTTGAATGGGATTTGAGGAAGGAATGATCCTGAATAAAGGGACAAAAAAAAAAAATGCAAGGGCATCCCAGTCAAGGGATCAGAATTTAGCAAAGCAGTAAGGTGAAAGAGTACAAGGCATATTAGCAGTACTGCAAGTTTTGAAATCAATCTGGTATCTCATCTAATTTTCAGGAACTCTATCTGGGGAAAATGCAAACTGTGAAGATCAGTATGGTTTAACATTAGTGGGAGAGACTCCAGGAAAATGTCCAAGGGTTACAAATAAATATTTTTTAAATGTTTATTTATTTATTTTGTGAGAGAGGGAGAGAGCAAGTGGGGGGGAGAAAGAGAGACAGGAAGATAGAGAGTCCTAAGTGGGCTATGCACTGTCAGCATGGAGCCGGACACCGGGCTTGATCCCACAAACCTCGAGATCACGACCTGAGTTGAAATCAAGAGTTGATTGCTCAACTGACTGAGCCACCCAGGTGCCCCACAAATAAATATTTTTATCCTCTCCTACTCACTTCATGGAGAGGTTTGTAGAAATATTGCACAAATTTCACAAAGGAGAAAAATAAATTGGAAGGACTCTTTCCTTCTTGTCCTCTTTAAATTCTTGGGAATATGCCCTGGAAGGAGGTTTATTATACATGTACATACCACCTTACAATATGTCATAGTGGCTAATAATGTAGGCTCTGGGTTCAGAGCTCCATAAGTTATCGGCTAGGAAACCTTGAGCTAGCTACTTAACCTTTCTGAACCTCAATTTCCTTGTGCATAAAATGGAGAGAACGTGTCTCTAACTAATGAAGTTATTGTGAGGAGGATTAAGTGAAGTGAGAGCAATAAAGTGCTCAGTGAAGTGCTGGGGTATGAAAAATGTTCCAAAAGTAGCCGGTTTTTATTATTATTACTTGAACTATTTGTATTATATCCTCCAAATATCAGAGATGTTAGATGAGCATAAAAGGATGGTGGGCTTATTTTGGTTCTCTCTGTAGTCCTCTGTACTGTGATCTTGACTCTTTGACTATTTGCTCATGATTCAGGGTGTTGGAGATATCATCCCATGATCCAAGATGTTCATGATTATGGAGATAATAGGAAATATATTCTCTAATGCCATCATACCATTACATTAATGTATATATTTAACATTGCCAAATCCTGAATGAAGGTTAATGTTCATTTCAGAGACCTTTGAAAATAAGGAATTTGAATTCCACTTAGCTTTATTGACAAAAATAATCACTGTAAATGCAAGTAATTAACTTATATTAATGTCAGGGATACAAGGGATATTTGTGATATCTGGACAAAATAGACATTTGTCCTATCTAATCTATCCCTTCTATTTCTTACTAAGAATCAGGAAGGATGCTATGCATAAAAAAAGGATCAAAGTTTCTCAGACCTTGTACCTCATGCCATATTTTCCAAAGTGGGTTTTGAAAACTACTAGTTGCTGGAGACCACAAATAGTTCTTATGTGAAAATGGGTTCCACAAGCAAAGAAGTTCAAGAAATATAGGGTTTTATTCTGCTTTGTTGAGATATAATTGACATATAACATTGTATAAACTTAATGTGTATAATGTGATACTTTTATATGTGTATATATTGTGAAATGATTACCACAATAAGATTAGTTAACACATCCAGCACCTCACATAATTCCTTCTGTGTGTGTGTGTGTGTGTGTGAGAGAGAGAGAGAGAGAGAGAGAGACATAAAACTCTTTTATCCATTCATGTGTCAGCAAACACTTAGGATATTTCCATGTTTTGGCTATTGTGAATAATGCTGCAATGAATATGGAGCCTTCATATTTCTCTTTAAGATAGTGATTTCATTTCTTTCAGCTACATACCCAGAAGTAGGGCTGCTAGATCCAATGGTAGTTCTATTTTTTAATTTTTTGAGGAACTTCCATAATATTGTCCATAATGACTGTAACAATTTACATGCCCACCAACATGTACAAGGGCTTCCTTTTCTCCACCAATTTGCCAACATATACCTCTTGTATTTTTGATAATAGCCATTCTAACAGGTATGAGATGCTACCTCATTGTGGTTTTGATTTGATTTTGATGATTAGTGATGTTGAGCATTTCTTCATGTACCTGTTGGGTTGGTTTTAACAAAGTTAAACAGGATTCCTACTATAAGGCCTCTTAGAAATTTTACTATGTACTTACAAATTGTAGATTTCTAAGAGGGGTTAAATAGTGCTAATCCAATAGAAATATAATATGAGCCACATATATATTCTTTAATTTTCCAGAAGGTACATTAAAATGAAAGAGGTAAAATTAATTTTAATCACATATTTTCTTAAGTAATATATCCAAAATGATATCATTTTAACATAAAACCAACACAAAATTATTGATAAAGCCTTTTACATTCTTTTTCCTATAATATGTGTTTGAAATCCAGTGTGTATTTTCAACTTGTAGCACATCACAATTTAGACTTGTTGCATTTCAGGAGCTCAACAGACATGTATAGTGAGTGGCTATCACATTGACAATACTGGGCTAGACTACGCAGTACTTCTCAAACGTGTTCTTCTATGGCTTACTGCTCATGGCACATGTTGAGGGATTATAGTTTATGAAATGCATTTTGAGAAACACTCATTTATGAAGGAGGCTAATGGAGACATCATCAGATGCAAGAGAAGAGTGAGGAGAGGGAAAGTGTCATCAGGCTATGACATCTGAGCAAACATGAGGCCTGTGTGGCTTGTTGTTAATATTAATTTAGCACAACACAGGTATCAGACCTTGGTGTATTGAGCTACATGCAGGAGTAGACAGACATTCAGCTGGATTACCGTGACAAAGAGGCAGAAGGAAAATGCGAATGCAACATATCAGCAAATATAAGGGGGGTAAGTGATGTGGTGCTCAGAGCAAGGGACTGAAAGAGCACACCAATTAGTCTTGCAGGGGAGATCCTGGTATTCAAACAAAAAGACTCAAATACACAGGCTCTAGGAAGAATTCTCTCTAAATGTAGTTATCATTCCAACTAAAAGGAATTCTGTGAAAGAAAAGTATTGAGCTCTCAGAACTCCTTATATATTTATTGTAAGTCACTCCTAGACAATTTAGGTGAAATCCAATAGATGGGGGTTGCTGGAAAGAGATGCTGAGTTTTTCATCTCAGATAAGGCTTGGCTTGAACCCATAAGGATTTAGTTTCTCCATCTTGAAGCACCATAGTCCCAGTTGTTTCCCCATGACCCACAGTGGCCCAATGACTGCCATGGCATAAAATTACTCCCTTCTGTCCCAAATGAGTTCATCATTACCTCCCCAAACACCTACATTATTCATAGGGTTCTGGGGCCAAAGAGGATCTATGCTCAAAGACTAAAATAGGTTTAAGTACTGTGCACATTTCCATCCTAAACAGGGAATATAAGATAGCCTTATTCAAGAACCAGCCCAGAGCCGTTCTGTATTGAAACTAGGCTATTTAGCAAAGCAAAAGAAAACAAAATCCTTTTCATGACATCTGCTCAGGGGGTCTTGAATTTAAACCTAAAGAGGACAGGAAGGAGGGGCAAGGTGAGGAAAGATGTAATTTGTATAATTGTAGTGCTATGGATGGGAACACCAATACTGCCAGATTTAATTATTCCTTTCATCTTGCCTTATTTCACTCTTTAAGATCAATATGCTTGTTCTCTTCTTAAGCAGCAACGATTTCTACAGTCTAAACATAAATTTAATCATGTGCTGCCATCCCAGTGTTTATAGACTCTGTCAAAGACATAGACCATTATAATTATTTTCTCAATCATTTGCCACAAGAGAAACACTTCAGGCAACACTAAAACTTAACTTAATCACTAGAAACAATATAAGTTCAACAAATGGATCTTATTAGATGGCCATTTTAAAAAAGGAGTAAAGCTCATTTTCCAATACTTTAATTTTCTGCTAAGTTTCAAATTGTGTTTACATACAGGAACTGAATTGTTGCCATATTTTATACAAACCATAAATGGAACAGTGTCACGAAGATTGTTATTAAAACTGATTCCCAATGAAGCATATGCAAATTTTGAAGTCATAAATCATTGGGGGTAGTTTATTTACTTCTACTCTAGAAAGGAACTATATGTCAGTGCTATGAATGAGTGATAGAAGATTGTACAGATGGCTAAAAGGAGATAAATTGATTAGAAGAGAGAACACTTATCAGAAAAAGTGGTAGCTCAGATGACCTCCAAAACTTTCAGATCCAAGAGACTCTAGATTCAATACGAAGTACACAAACAAATGGATAATTGTGAAAGAAGCCAATGTTTTAATCCTGAGTACGGAATCCAGCAATGCCAGAGATATACGTCATGGTACATTGCTTTACAGTGTGATTTTCAGCATAAATATGAGCAAACTCAGATAAGTATAAAATAAAAGAATGATAGTTATTAAATCTTATTAAAATCTTGTACAATAACGAGACATCAATATGGGAAATTAGAAGTATGTACATGTATGTGAATGAACATGTGAGCATGTGTGTGTGTCTATGTGAGTATGCGTGTCTGTTTTGTTTATCTATGTGTGAGGCTATATGTGTATGTATGTGTGTTTTCAAGTGTCCTCTTGTTCTCTATAAATAAAATATATGAATATATTTCTCAGAGGAAAAAGGAAACTTATTTAAAGCTTTTTTAAGGACAAAAGTAGGATCTGTTATAACATCAAATATTTTGTTTTAAAAATAGGAACTTAACAATATGTAGAAACTCATGACAAATCAGGTAAAATTCCTCTTTTTTTAAAAAGTGCAAGAGATTTCTAATTAGAATAACTTTAGAAGAGGCTCTACAGAATGCATTTTATTATTTTGTTAATTTTTTTATTATGATCTATTTAAAGCTCACAAAATGTCTACAGAAAAATAAAACAAATGTTGTGCACTACCACCAAATTTAGTTAAATCTACCTGGCTATAAAAACTTTTTAAAAATGTTATCTTTTGAGCATAAGGCCCTGTGAACTCTTACAAACTCATTTCCTACCTTGCCTTCCACAAATAATTACTATTCTGAAGCCTTGTATCCTTTCTATTCATTATTTTATACTTCTACTCTAATCATGTTAAACATGAAACACATTATCTGTATGCCTTTATACTTTATGGAGATAGCATGCTATTGTAAATGTCATTCCATATTTTGGCCTTTTTTGCTTAAGATTATGTTTTTTTAAAAAAGTTTTTTTTTTTTTGATTTTTGACCTTGAGAGAAGATGGCGGTGTAGGAGGATACTGGGCTCACCACGTCCTGCTGATCACTTAGATTCCACCCACATCTGCCTAAATCACCCAGAAAACCACCAGAAGACTAGCAGAATGGATTCTCCGGAGCCAAGCATAGACAAGAGGCCCACGGAAGAGGGTAGGAAGGGAGGAGAGGCGGTGCACACTACACGGACTGGCTGGCAGGAGGGAGCCGGGGCGGGTGGAGGGGCAGCCCACCCAGCAAGACAGAGCCCTGAGTCTGGCTTGTAAAAGCGAGGACCAGTTGGAGTGTGTTCTGACAGCCAGCGGGACTTAACATCTGAATGTTATAAGTCAACAGCTCTGCTCCAAGAGCAGGAGGGCTAGAGGACAATGGGAGGGAGAGTTGTTGAGCCCCAGAGGACAGAGCTCAGCTTGGCGGGAAACAAAGGCCCTGGGAAGCGCCATCTCCCTCGCCCATCCCCCAGCCAATATCCCAAAGGGAACCAGTTCCATCCCGGAAGTTGCTTGCACTGCACAAACACCCAAGGCTGCACTTCTGTGGATCCATCCCTCCAAAGGGTCTGCCTGTTTTCCTCCCAGTGCTGCAGGGCCCTTCCCACAGGGGACCTTGGATGGCAAAGCGAGCTAAGCCTGCCCCTCCCGCCTCTGTGAACTTTGCAGATCCACTGGGCCTAATACCCCAGATCCCATAGAAGCAGCACCACAGGACTGGCAGGGTGCAAGTAGCCCAGACAGGGGCCACACCAATCCACAGTGAGTCCTGCCCCTGGGAGAGGGGAAGATAAGGTACACACCAGTCTGACTATGGCCCCAGTGGTGGGCTGGGGACAGACATCAGGTCTGACTGCGGCCCCGCCCACCAACGCAAGTTACTCCAGACAGCACAGAGGAAGAGCCCTGCAGCTCTGCGCCACTCCAGGGACTATCCAAAATGATGAAACGGAAAAATTCTCCTCAAAAGACACTCCAGGAAGTAGCAAGCGCTAACAAACTGATCAAAAACGATTTAAACAATATAACAGAAAATGAATTTAAAATAATAGTCATAAAATGAATTGCTGGGCTTGAAAAAAGTATAGAGGACAGCAGAGAATCTATTGCTACAGAGATCAAGGGACTAAGAAACAGTCATGAGGAACTAAAAAATGCTATAAATGAGGTGCAAAATAAAATGGAGGAGACCACAGCTCGGATTGAAGGGGCAGAGGAGAGAATAGGTGAATTAGAAGGTAAAATTATGGAAAAAGAGGAAGCGAGAAAAAGAGAGATAAAAAAATCTGGAAGTATGAGGGGAGAATTAGAGAAGTAAGTGATGCAATGAAACGGAACAATATCCGTATAATAGGAATTTCAGAAGAGGAAGAGAGAGAGAAAGGGACTGAAGGTGTACTTGAAGAAATCATAGCTGAGAACTTCCCTGATCTGGGGAAGGAAAAAGGCATTGAAATCCAAGAGGCACAGAGAACTCCCTTCAGACGTAACTTGAATCAATCTTCTGCACAACATATCATAGTGAAACTGGAAAAATACAAGGATAAAGAGAAAATTCTGAAAGCAGCTAGGGGTAAATATGCTGTAACATATAAAGGGAGACCAATAAGACTAGTGGCAGACCTATCTACTGAAACTTGGCAGGCCAGAAAGGAATGGCGGGAGATCTTCAATGTGATGAAGAGAAAAAAATGCAGCCGAGACTCCTTTATCCAGCAAGTCTGTCATTCAGAATATAAGGAGGGATAAAGGTCTTCCCAAACAAACAAAAACTGAAGGAATTCATCACCACTAAACCAGCCCTACAAGAGACCCTACGGGGGATTCCGTGAGTGAAATGTTGCAAGGACCACAAAGTACCAGAGACATCACTACAATCATGAAACCTACAGACATCATAATGACTCTAAACCCATATCTTTCTATAACAACACTGAATGTAAATAGACTAAATGCTCCAACCAAAAGACATAGGGTATCAGGATGGATAAAAAAAAAAGATCCATCTATTTGCTGTCTACAAGAGTCTCATTTTAGACCTGAGGACACCTTCAGATTGAAAGTGAGGGGATCGAGAACTATCTATCATGCTACTGGAAGTCATAAGAAAGCTGGAGTAGCCATACTTATTTCAGACAAACTAGACTTTAAATTAAAGGCTGTAACAAGAGATGAAGAAGGGCATTATATAATAATTACAGGGTCTATCCATCAGGAAGAGCTAACAATTATAAATGTCTATGCGCTTAATATGGGAGCCCACAAATGTATAAAACAATCACAAACATAAGCAACCTTATTGATAAGAATGTGGTAATTTCAGGGGACTTTAACACTCCACTTACAGAAATGGATAGATCATCTAGACACACGGTCAATAAAGAAACAAGGGCCCTGAATGATACATTGGATCAGATGGACTTGACAGATACACTTAGAACGCTGCATCCCAAAGAAACAGAATATACTTTCTTCTCGAGTGCACATGGAACATTCTCCAAGATAGATCACATACTGGGTCACAAAACAGCCCTTCATAAGTATACAAGAATTGAAATCATACCATGCATACTTTCAGACCACAATGTTATGAAGCTTGAAATCAACCACAGGAAAAAGTCTGGAAAACCTCCAAAAGCATGGAGGTTAAAGAACACCCTACTAAAGAATGAATAGGTCAACCAGGCAATTAGAGAAGAAATTAAAAAATATGGAAACAAATGAAAATGAAAATACAACAATCCAAACGCTTTGGGATGCAGCAAAGGCAGTCCTAAGAGGAAAATACATTGCAATCCAGGCCTATCTCAAGAAACAAGAAAAATCCCAAATACAAAACCTAACAGAACACCTAAGAGAACTAGAAGCAGAACAGCAAAGACATCCCAAACCCAGCAGAAGAAGAGAAATAATAAAGATCAGAGCAGAAATAAACCATATAGAACCTAAAAATAACTGTAGAGCAGATCAATGAAACCAAGAGTTGGTTTTTTGAAAAAATAAACAAAATTGATAAACCTCTAGCCAGGCTTCTCAAAAAGAAAATGAAGATGACCCAAATAGATAAAATCATGAATGAAAATGGATTTATTGCAACCAATCCCTCAGAAATACAAGCAATTATCAGGGAATACTATGAAAAATTATATGCCAACAAACTGGACAACCTGGAAGAAATGGACAAATTCCTAAGCACCCACGCGCTTCCAAAACTGAAACAGGAAGAAATAGAAAACTTGAACAGACCCATAACCAGCAAAGAAATTGAATCAGTTATCAAAAATCTCCCAGCAAATAAGAGTCCAGGACCAGATGGCTTCCCAGGGGAATTCTACCAGACATTTAAAGCAGAGATAATACCTATCCTTCTCAAGCTGTTACAAAAAATAGAAAGGGAAGGAAAACTTCCAGACTCATTCTATGAAGCCAGCATTACTTTGATTCCTAAACCAGACAGAGATCCAACAAAAAAAGAGAACTATAGGCCGATATCCCTGATGAATATGGATGCAAAAATTCTCAACAAGATACTAGTAAATCGAATTCAACAGCACATAAAAAGAATTATACACCATGATCAAATGGGATTCATTCCTGGGCTGCAGGGCTGGTTCAACATTCGCAAATCAATCAATGTGATACATCACATTAATAAAAGAAAAGATAAGAACCATATGATCCTGTCAATCAATGCAGAAAAAGCATTTGACAAAATCCAGTATCCTTTCTTAATAAAAACCCTCGAGAAAGTCGGGATAGAAGGAACATACTTAAACATCATAAAAGCCATGTATGAAAAGCCCACAGCTAATATTATCTTCAATGGGGAAAAACTAGAGCTTTCCCCCTGAGATCAGGAACACGACAGGAATGTCCACTCTCACCGCTGTTGTTTAACATAGTGTTGGAAGTGCTAGCATCAGCTATCAAACAATAAAAGGAAATCAAAGGCATCAAAATTGGCAAAGATGAAGTTAAGCTTTCACTTTTTGCAGATGACATGATTTTATATATGGAAAACCAGATAGACTCCACCAAAAGTCTGCTAGAACTGATACATGAATTCAGGAAAGTCGCAGGATACAAAAACAATGTACAGAAATAAGTTGCATTCTTATACACTAACAATGAAGCAACAGAAAGACAAATAAAGAAACTGATCCCATTCACAATTGCACCAAGAAGCATAAAATACCTAGGAATAAATCTAACCAAAGATGTAAAAGATCTGTATGCTGAAAACTATAGAAAGCTTATGAAGGAACTTGAAGAAGATATAAAGAAATGGAAAAACCTTCCGTGCTCATGGATTGAAAGAATAAATATTGTTAAAATGTCAATACTACCCAAAGCTATCTCCACATTCAATGCAATCCCAATCAAAATTGCACCAGCATTCTTCTAGAAGCTAGAACAAGCAGTCCTAAAATTTGTATGGAACCACAAAAGGCCCCGAATAGCCAAAGTAATTTTGAAGAAGAAGACAATCCCAGACTTTAGCCTCTACTACAAAGCTGTCATCATCAAGACAGCATGGTATTGGCCCAAAAACAGACACATAGACCAATGGAATAGAATAGAAACCCCAGAATTAGACCCACAAAAGTATGGCCAACTAATCTTTGACAAAGCAGGAAAGAATATCTAATGAAAAAAAAAAACAGTCTCTTTAACAATTGGTGTTGGGAGAACTGGACAGCAACATTCAAAAGGATGAAACTAGACCACTTTGTCACACCATTCACAAAAATAAACTCAAAATGGATAAAGGACCTGAATGTGAGACAGGAAACCATCAAAACCCTAGAGGAGAAAGTAGGGAAAAACCTCTCTGATCTCAGCCGCAGCAATTTCTTACTTGACACATCCCCAAAGGCAAGGGAATTAAAAGCAAAAATGAACTATTAGGAACTCATGAAGATAAAAAGCTTCTGCACAGAAAAGGAAACAATCAACAAATCTAAAAGGCAACCAACGGAATGGGAAAAGATATTTGCAAATGACATATCAGACAAAGGGCTAGCATCCAATATCTATAAAGAGCTTGCCAAACTCCACACCCAAAAAACAAATAATCCAGTGAAGAAATGGGCAGAAAACATGAATAGACACTTCTCTAAAGAAGACATCCAGATGGCCAACAGGCACATGAAAAGATGCTCAACGTCACTCCTCATCAGGGAAATACAAATCAAAACCACACTCAGATACCACCTCACGCCAGTCAGAGTGGCCAAAATGAACAAATCAGGAGACTATAGATGCTGACGAGGATGTGGGGAAACGGGAACCCTCTTGCACTGTTGGTGGGAATGCAAACTGGTGCAGCCGCTCTGGAGAACAGTGTGGAGGTTCCTCAAAAAATTAAAAATAGACCTACCCTATGACCCAGCAATAGCACTGCTAGGAATTTACCCAAGGGATACAGGAGTACTGATGCATAGGGGCACTTGTACCCCAGTGTTTATAGCAGCACTTTTAACAATAGCCAAATTATGGAAAGAGCCTAAATGCCCATCAACTGATGAATGGATAAAGAAATTGTGGTTTATATACACAATGGAGTACTACGTGGCAATGAGAAAGAATGAAATATGGCCTTTTGTAGCAACGTGGATAGAACGTTATATCACTGTTATGCTAAGTGAAATAAGTCAGGCAGAGAAAGGCAGATGCCATATATTTTCACTATCATATAGATCCTGAGAAACTTAACAGAAGACCATGGAGGCGGGGAAGGAAAAAAAAAGAGGTAGAGAAAGAGGGAGCCAAAACATAAGAGACTCTTAAAAACTGATAACAAACTGAGGGTTGATGGGGTGTGTGGGGGGGGAGGGTGGGTGATGGGTATTGCGGAGGGCACCTGTTGGGATGAGAACTGGGTGTTTTATGGAGACCAATTTGACAATAAATTTCATATTAAAAAAATAAAAAAAGAATTTAACAAAAATAAATAAATAAATAAAAAATTTTTAAATTTATTTTGAGAGAGAGAGAGAGAGTGTGTGTGTGCATGCAAAGAGGAGAGGCATTGAGAGAAAGAGAGAGAGAGAGAGAGAGAGAGAGAGAGAGAGAGAGAATCCCAAGTAGGCTCTTTGCTGTCAGCGCTAAGCCTTGATGCAGGGCTGGATCCAATAAACTGTGAGATCATGACCTGAGATGAAATCAAGAGTTGGAAGCTTAACTACCTAAGCCACCCAGGAGCCCCTTAAGATTATGTTTTCGAGGTTTACTTATGTTGATACGTATTTATATTGATAGCTCTGGTTAATTCATTTTAACAACTATGAGCTATTAGGATTCACTGTACAAGTATAAAATATTATTTTTTCCATTTTAAAATTGATAGACATTTCGGTTAATTCCAAATCTGTTCCTCTTTTAATCAATGACATTAATTATTCTTGTACATGTTCCTTCAGTACACATGCAAGAAATATGCTCTGGAACCTGACTAGAGATAGGAGTGTTAAGCTTCTGGGAAGGGCATCTTTGACTTTATGAGATCACCAAATTGCTTTCCACTGTTCATACAACTTAAATTGTAGTATATGAAATTTTATATTATCCCACATCCTCAGCAAAACTTGTTATTATCAGGCTTTCTAGTTTTGTCAATATGAGAGATGTGAAATGCTAACTCAATTTTTTGTTTTAATTTGCAGTTTGCTGATTGCCAGTAAGCTCATTATGATATGAGTTCCAAATATTTTTCCAGCTTATCATTTGTCTTTTTATGCTTTGGTGATGGTGTCTTTCCAGTTTTTTTCCCCCCAGTAATTTTTGCTGTTCTATTTGTAACTTAGGCTTTCTGTTTTGTGTTTACCCTTTTGTCCATTTTCTCCAGCTACTTACAGTGGATTCTTAACTCATTTTTTTCCCAGTCTTCCTTTACTTTTTAATTTTTTTAAATATACATTTTTTTTTTTTGAGATAAAGAGAGGTAGAGCATGAGCAGGGGAGGGGCAGAGAGAGAGGGAGACACAGAATCGGAAGCAGGCTCCAGGCTGTGAACTGACAGCACAGAGCCTGACACGGGGCTCAAACTCACAGACCATGAGATCATGACCTGAGCTGAAGTTGGACGCTCACCGACTGAGCCACCCAGGAGCCCCTCTTTAAATATACATTTAAGGCTTTGCTTCGGTTGGTCCTCAAAACTCTCCCCTGGAGACCATGATTCATACAATGCCAATTGAAACAGGAGGAGTTTTTGCAGGTATATAATATCGGTGGCTACCTAGGCTGCTGAGATGGTGGAGGAAGGTTTTGCATACATAGTATAAAGTTAATTGTGCTTAAGCTGGCATGCCCCGTCAGAGTGAACAAGTGCTTTTTTCCAATTAAGAAGTTTCAGTTCCACTCCCTTTAGGTTGTCTTTTTTGTGAAACTTCCTTTTTGTGTGTGTGAAAGGTCAGAATGGTTTAAAACATAGAAGTATGGACATGCAACATTTCCCTCCTGAAACAAATGACTTAGTGACAGGGAGTTGCAAGCTAGTTCTACGGGAAGAAACCAGGCCCTTCCACTGACCAAGCTTAGTTTTTATTCTAACTACAAATAATGTTGAAACCTGATGGGCACCCATAAAACCATTTACCTTATGTATTTACAATGTACTGACTTACCTAGCAAGTTTCAGGCATTGTTTTATTTTGTTTTTGTCTTTTAAAAATATTTTAAGGGGCACCTGGGTGGTTCAGTTGGTTAAGCATCTAACTCTTGGTTTCAGCTCAGGCCATGATCTCATGGTTCATGAGATGGTTCATGGGATCAAGACCTGTGTTGGGCTTTGAGCTGACAGTGTAGAGCTTGCTTGGGATTCTCAGTCTCTCTCTCTCTCTCTCTCTCTCTGCTGCTGCTCCCCTGTGCATTCTCTCTCTCACTCTGAAAATAAACATTAAAAAATGGTCAAAATGGCATTCTTCATTTAAAAAAAGATATTTTAAGATCCCAAACGTTTACCCAAGAGACCATAAGAAATCTTCCCCACACATCTTATAGAGCACAGTCTTGGCAGGTTTATTCATTTTGTTATTCCATTTAGATTGGTTTCCATTATGACAGTTTCATGGGTTTCAAATCATTTTAATCTTTGGCATCTTTGTCTGTCATCGTGTACCAGAAAATGTGAAAAAAATGCCTCTATTATGAGTAGAAAACCACTACTTTGTTTTAAATCTACAAACATGGATAACACAGAATAAATCCATCCATTCTGTGGACTCCATATATAATTTCTAAAGAAGGGATTATGAATCTAGAACCAAAGTCTCTACTGAAAGAAGGAAATATTTCATTGTTTACTGTCTTTCATTTCTTTTTTTTTAAGAACCTAGATGTGTACATTTCATAAATGATAGTTGGAAATATGGCTTCTTGATCAACCATGGGAACAATTGGCCAATTTTCATCACTGAATGGTTTAATGGTCAACTTTTACTGCAAAAGTCATAAGGATTTTTTTCTCTAAAAGGTATAAATTGCAAATTTTATACATGTATGCTATTAATGAAGATTGAGTCCAGTGTTGTGCTCATAACTGTTTAAAAACTGGCTTTATGGAAGAAAAAAAAGTCCCATTTTTAGCACTTGCTGATTCTGAAGTGTAAGCACTCCCTCCAAGGCTGATTTCAAACCACCAGTGTGATGTCATTAAGGAAGGAGTTGGGAAGAGAGTCACATCAGTGCACTATTACATATATTTCTACCATACAGATTCCTTAGATGTAAATAACCTCAAGGACATAGGTAATAGTAAATGGATTAGGAAGCGATGAGTTTTAGGTGTATATTACCTTTGTTTTTAATATGATTTAGTTACTTGTAGGTTTATATAACTACTTGTTAATTAATGGCTGTCTTGAACAATCAATTCTTAAAATTCCTGACAACTTAGTGATTGGCTCTCATGAGCCAATATGAGTGTCTTCAGGGCAGCACTAGTTGGGTATTTCTGTATCTCTTTGGTTTTATTACCTGACTTCATAAACAGTTTCTAACTGAAACATGAGAGTTGGGGTTTTCAGGGAATTATTTCTTTACCTGGTAAATACGTTTCCTATTTCTTTTGGGAAAATAGATGTATTTTTTTTTTTTTGCTTTCATTCTATTAATTTTCCATACTTTCTGGTAAACTTGTGATATATTTTCATTAGAAATTAATTAATTATAGGGGCACCTGGGTGGTTCAGTCGGTTGAGTGTCCAACTTCGGTTCAGGTCTTTTTTTTTTTTTTTTTTTTTTTTTTTTTTTTAATTTTTTTTTTTTTCAACTTTTTTTATTTATTTTTGGGACAGAGAGAGACAGAGCATGAACGGGGGAGGGGCAGAGAGAGAGGGAGACACAGAATCGGAAACAGGCTCCAGGCTCCGAGCCATCAGCCCAGAGCCTGACGCGGGGCTCGAACTCACGGACCGCGAGATCATGACCTGGCTGAAGTCGGACGCTTAACCGACTGCGCCACCCAGGCGCCCCCGGTTCAGGTCTTGATCTCACAGTCTGTGGGTTTGGGCCCCGTGTCGGGCTCTGTGCTGACAGCTCAGAGACTGGAGCTGCTTCAGATTCTGTGTCTCCCTGTCTCTCTGCCCCTCCCCTGCTCATGTTCTGTCTCTCTCTCTCTCAAAAATAAACGTTAAAAAAAAGTAAATCAATTAATTATAATTTTACTACTACTTAAAAAGAAATTTTTTCCTGTCGCTGAATTTATATTCATATTAAATCTTTCCTTGAAGCAAGCAGATTTTATCATAATTACAAAGAAAAATTAAAATTGTGATCCTTCATTGGTCAAATTTACTTCATTTTTATAAAGTTACTTAAATGGCTTAATTATTCCATTTTGGATTTTGAAAGGAAAAATGACAAAGAGCAAAAAATAAGGGCTTAGAAATCAAATTGTCTTGGATTCAAATCCTAGATCTGCTATTCACCAGCTGGGTGCACTTGAACAACGTAGTTCATTCTCTAAGTTCCTTTTCCTTCACATGAGAATAATAACACCTGCTTTGAGATTGTGTAGATAAGATTGATATATATGCCTTTGAAACATGTGAACTCTGAACAAATGCTAGAGAGAGCTTATCAGCCTTTCCCTCTCTCTCTGAAATTCTGCACTGAATTTTGCATTTATTTACTTTCAAAATGAGAAAGAGGTATTATGAGCACATGGTTAAACAAGAGTATAAAACAAAAATAAGTCTACCTCCTTTCCCAAACCCCCAGTCCTCCTCTCGAAAGGTACTTCTTTCTACTAAATTCTTCCAATTTCCGGTTCTCTTTATGGAAATAATCAATGCACACTCATATGCAACTATGTATATGTGACTATTGAACATCTTGTTTTTTTACATAACAATATCTCTTAGCAATTGTCCCATTAAAGTGCACATAGAGCTGCCTCTGTTTTGCGTGGCTGTACAGGACTCTACTTCAGGGATGTGCCAACATTTATTTGACCAATCCTTTGTTGATGACAATTTAGGTTTATGGTGTTTTTAAGTTTATTTATTTATTTTGAGAGAGAAAGAGAGAGAGAGCGCGAGCATGTGTGCAAGCAGGGGAGGGGCAGAGAGAGAGGGAAAGACAGAATCCTAGGTAGGCTTCATTGTCAGCACATAGTCCACAACATAGGGCTCAAACTCACAAACCCTGAGATCATGACCTGAGCTGAGATCAAGAGTCGGATGCTTAACTGACTGAGTCACCCAGGTGCCCCATTTTACAGTGTTTTTTTTAAACACGACTATAGTGAGTATCTTTGTACATACATCATAGTATATAAGTATAGTAATAGTAATGTAACAACTTCATAGAAGGGAAATTATTGAGTCAATAATTTCTTCGTTTATACTATTCACAGTTACTGTGAGATATAATGGGGCAATTCAGATAAACTGCTTAATATAGGGACCAGCATATAGTAAGTACTCAATAAACATCGTATGCTATTAGTAGGACACTTAGGTGTCTCCATTTCTTCAGGCAAAGCAAGATCCAGTAGCTCCAGGGCAGCTCGCAAACAAAGAGAGACAGTTGCTGGCTGTTGGGAGCCTGAGAGCTGCAGGGGTAGGTATACATGAGAATAAATAGCAAAGGGATCGGAGGGGATATGGGCAGAGCGCTGGTGACAACTGCTCCCAAAGCATTCATTTCAGTATTTCGTTTTCCTTACAGAACAACATGGATGTCGTTGGAAATGTTCTTACTAGACCCAATAATTAGGTTTTGGGCGTAAATGGTAGATCATTTAGTCAAATGATCATTTTTGTTCTGCAAAATGTAAAACAACCAGTATGACTTCATTTTTCACTCTTTGGTTGAACACTTTGGGAAGTTTCAGACATTTTTGTGTAAGCATTTAAGGCAAAAGAAGTTTATACCTATTATTTATGCTTATTCAGTAATATTTATTACTAAAATCAGAACATTAAAGTACCTCCTAGGATGAGACAGCCAACAGACTGGAAATTGGCTTATGATCTCCAATATTAGGCATCTACGCCTTTGGCATTACAGCTGATGAATCGACTCTGCTATGTGCTTCATGCCAAAGCAGAAGCCTCACAAATCCCACTTTCTAATTGGATTTTTCCCCCTTTCTGTAACAAACCACTCTCTATCTCTGAATTAGGAAAAATGCTTCCTCCCTGTTGAGTGCTTAAAGGTTCAGCATTCAAGAAAGGAGGCAGATTTATTCTGGCTTTTTATTTTCACATATTGGATTGCTTTCTTAGTATTTACTGAGTATTCACACTGTGAAAGGTTCTGACAGCTAAGATACTTTATTTTTGTCCCTGGAACTGATCACGAAGTAAAAGAAACCATTAGAACTAATTAGATATTTATTTGTATTTAAAGGAAGGACAACTGTGTGTCCTTTTGTTTCCCCCAGAAAAAAATATATCCAGGTATTTAACCTCTTTATTCACCATAATCTCCATACGGAATTTTTGCAGTTGCTAACTGTGAGCCTAGCTTGGAGCTATGCCTCTTTCTGGTTGCTCTACCATGATCTACATATAGTATGTCTATTGTTCTATCTGCTTGCAGGGAGCTTTTCTGATTCTCAGATCCTATTTATGGTCCTGGCTGCTGAGCTGCCTTCTGCTACTAAGTAGTTTAAAACATGTTGTGAATAGTTATTGTCTCTAATGACCTAAGTGCTTATCAGCAGACAACAGTGAAAATCAGGAGAAAGCCTATTATCAGAAGGCATGAGAAGTTTGAGAAGAGGAGCCTTACTCAGATGAAAGGCAGTTCTGAATTGCACCGATCTATTGCTTCCATTCTTACCCTTCTCCAACTTCTTCTGTCTCCCATGACCCTCATTCCTACAACCATGACCCAGTATTAGGAACTGAAAGTTTGGGTCTCTCCCCACATTCATACCTTGAAACCATGTCCCACAATGTGATGGTATCAGGAGGTAGCGCCTTTGGGAAGTGATCAGGATCAGAGGAAGTCACGAGGGTGGAGCCTTCCCAATTGGGACTAGTGCTTTTATGAGTCACGCACTGTTGTGAGGTTACAAGGAAAAGTTGGCAGTTGGCAAACAGAAAAAGGGTCTTCAACAGAACTTGACCTTGACTATGCTACAAAGCTGATCTCCTATTTCTGGTCTTCTGAACTGTGAGAAATATACTTCTGGTGTTTATAAACCACCTAACTATAGTATTTGTTATAGTAGCTCCAACAGACTAAGACACCCAGAGAATTTCTTTCGACAGAGCTGATGTTATTTACATGAAAAATTATTTAGAGTCCAAAGATCTTAACCCTTCAAAGAAACATTTGCATTCTCAAAGAAGTGTTTGCTAATGCTTTTCCAGCTTGTATATTATGCTAGCATATTTTAGGCTCAACATTCTGCTACTTCCTGTCTACTCCACAGAACACTGCTGCTTGTTTTTCTCTTAAAATCTAGAAGAGAAAAGTAAGACATATCTCCTAGGGCATCACCACACTTTGGTCCTTACTCTTTTGTCCCAGTAGTTTTGTAAGGATAAACGAGAAGGGAGTAGAGGTCTCACTGAATCTTCCTTCTTCACCTGCAAACACGTCCAGTTGACCTTCTAGCTTTGGTTTTGTCCTCGTATTCCTCAACAAATTTCTAGGGTGAGTGGCCTTTACTCCTTCGTCCACCCCACCCTCTTGCTCATTCTTCAGCCTTGCTGTCTGGCCTCTGTCCCCAACCACTCAACTCTCCGAGATGGCCAATAGACCAGTTGCACTGACTTGTTTAGTCAGCTCATTCCTTTCAGAATTTTGACTGTACAACCCACTGCATTTTGACCTGCCTTCCCCCTTCTGCTGAAACTGCTCTTTCCTGAGACACCGATCATTCCTTTCTATGATCTCCAATAATGCTTTGTTAGTTGATCTCTTGGCAGTGTTTGGTTTAGTCTTCCGTATAATAGACTTCTTCTCGTAGTTGATACCCTATCCTCTTATATTCTAAAACACAGATGTTTTCTAGTTTTTCTTCCTACTTCTTTGGCAAATGTTTCCCAGCATTCATTGTTGTCTCATCTTCTACCACCTACCCCTTAAATATTGATATTATCCAGGGACCTATTTTGGGCCCTTGTGTGTTTTTCACTTAGTGAATGGTAATACCAACTGCCTCACGGCCAAGAAAAAAAAATGGTATTTTTCTTGACTCTTCTCTCCCACTCCTCTTCTCATCAAAACATTCAACAAGCCTTCTACCTCTGCCTTTGGAGTCCATTTACATTTCTCAATCCACATGCCTACTATTTAGGAACAGGTCTCCTGAATCTCATTGCCCTATTTTCCCCTTTCTTCTCTATTCCTAATAACAGAGTGATTTTTATAAGATTAAAATCTAATATTTCCTCAGCTTAAAACCTATCAGCTACTTCCTATGACTCTCGGGATAGTCCAAACTCCTTTTTAAAAAAAAATTTTTTTAATGTTTTTATTTATTTTTGAAGGAGAGAGAGAGAGACAGAGCATGAGTGGGGGAGGAGCAGAGAGAGGGGGACACAGAATTTGAAGCAGGTTCCAGGCTCTAAGCTGTCAGCACAGAGCCCGATGTGGGGCTCAAACTCACGAACTGCGAGATCATGACCTGAGCTGAAGTCGGACACTTAACCGACTGAGCCATGCAGGAGCCCCAGGGATAGTCCAAACTCCTTAATGTGACCCTCAAACTGAAAATACTCAACCTTACTTTTCCAGCCTCCTCTCTTGCTGTTCTCCATCTTGTGTTTTCTGCTCTAGTGTACCTTGTTCTCATTCTAAGATGGATATTCCTGTTGCATGGAAATGGTGATCCTGATTCCCTGCTCGTGATCTCCTGCAACTTTGAGGGCACATTCTGCTACGATCTTTCCCTGACCCCTAAAGTTTTGGAACTTTTCTGAATGCCATAACATCCTTTGCTTCCCTTTCTTCCCCATGGCAGCCTCTCATTTTGCAGGGGACTTGTGTGTTTGCCTGTCTATATTCCTCACTGGACTATAGACTCTGCTATAGCAGAAGCCATTGACCTTGTTTATCTCCATAACCCTGATGCCTGGCATATAGTACTGTCGCCATAACAATTTGCTAAATCAATGACTGCCAATTCTGTCTTAGACCTGGCCTATTTTTTATAATTTAGCTGCCTGCTGAGAATTTCTAACTCAGTTTCTAGCTAGTATCTTCACTTTAATATATCCCAAACTGAACTCCACTTTCTTCAGAACTCTGGACTTTCTTTTCTTTCTGTGGCAACACTATTATTCCAATCCCTTGGGCTCCAAACCATGGCATCATCTCTGACTCTTCTCTTTCCCTTGCCAGCCACATCAGTGAGTTGTCAAGCCTGTAGATTCTACTTTTGCAAAGTTTCTCCAATCCCTCTCTTTTACTATTCCCACTTCCACAATCCTAATATAAAAGATCTGTTACATTTTGACTAGATGATTAAAATAGATAGTCTCATGGGTTTGTCTCCAATCACCTTCCAACATCTCCCATTATTAGATTAATTTTTGTAAAGTATAGTTCCAATTATATCACTTCCTTGTTCAAAATCTTCAAAGAGTCCCTATTCTCTATTTAGTTAAAAACCAAATAGCCTAACATTTAAGGCCTTCCATCACTATGGCCCTAATCTGGCTGTTCATCCTTATTTGTTATAATTTTCCTATAAGAATGTGATGCTTCATTCAAATCACCCTATTCTACCAGCAAGTCCTATATTTTTCTTTCTAGGCTCTTAATCACCATTTCCCCCATTAGTGAATGGATTCCTTTCCATTCTTTTTCTTCATATATTGGAGGCCTTCTCATGCATCAGGATTTATCATAGAGGCTGCCTCCACCATAAAGCTTTTCCTAATTTCACTGGATGAAATATGATCTCCCCCGCTTTTAAATCCCCAGAATTACTTGTTTCTCTCATATGGTATGCATTGGTACCATATCAGCACTTGACCTTTAATATAATCATGCCTCTGATACTCTTTTCTCTTCCTATAAAGTCATTAAAGATAAGGATGATCACTTACTTATTTTTGCTATCAACCAATCTCAACACCAACTATAGCTCCCTTTGTACATGGCAATATCTATCTATATCTATCTATACATCTATATCTATATAGAACTATCTATATCTATCTATCTATCTATCTATCTATCTATCTATCTATCGTTCATAAGGTCTTTTGTACTTCCTAACTCAACGAAGAATGGAGCAATGCCCATTCCTCTGTTCTCTTCTTTGCATATATTTATCAGCAAACATACACTAATGCACTAATCATGGCTACAGTTTTATATTCCTATGGCACCTAAGACATATCTCACCTCTTCAGCTCATAACACTTTTGTAAACTAAGACTAGAGATGCTGTGGGATCAGCTCCATGCTCTCCTGTATGTGGAGGCAGACTCCCTTTATGGAACTGTACACCAACTAAAGGGAGCCTTTCCCGGGAATCATCTGTCTCTCTATGTCTCGTGGGGCTTCAGACAGATCCCAACTCCTGGGCAACTTCAGAGAGCCCAACCTTCTCCAGGTAAAGTTTATGTTCACATTTCCAGATTAACTTGCATGTCTCTCTGGACTTGGGAAAGGGAGGTTGTTCTTAGCCTGAACAAAAGGGACTTCATGCCTGACTTGTTCCCCAGGGAGAACAAACAAGGCCATGTTTGCCCTTACTAGAGCACTTTTGCAAGCTGAAAAGGACGGGCATATTAATCTATTTCCTGTTTAGAGTGATGGGGAGCCCAGCTGGGGTGGTTACCAGGCTCACAAAGAAAGAGGCAAAATTTTGGCAAGGCTTTGGGAGACCTAGCAACAAAAACCACTTCCCCCACCCCCTTTCACATCCACTTGAAATGCAGGTTGCTTCAAAGCAGCATGAGATCCCTGGGAACTTCTTGTGCCCTTTCAGTAAATCTCTTCTATGAAGGGAGATGACTCAGTCTCCTTTGCCCTCAAAAACCAGAGCCAACTCTGGCTACCAGCAGTCATGGCTTCACAAAAGAACAACTTACCCCAGGTCCCCTCCCTGACTCCAATCAGTCTCCTTGTTGCTTCAAATGGCATCAAAGAGGGTGTGTGGACTGTGTTTAATTACCACTGCCCTTCTGGAAATACCTTGTTGATGCTGTTTGTGTGGAAATGTGCTCATTTACAAATGGGCACGTCTACTTGCCAAGTAGAAGAGGCCAGGGCAAATGATAGAATTCTTCTTCTTTTACATTGAATAAACTTTTTTTTTTTTTTTAATTGGGCAGATCTGCTCTGGCCAATAATGAACTGGCTCTGCTGACTCTCAGTAATTTGTTAATTAAATTGGGAACTGCTTGCTTTCTGTAGTTCAGTAGAAAGGATTTATAAGTTGAGTGTGTGTGTGTGTGTGTGCATGTGTGTGTGTGTGTGTGTGTGTGTGTATTTCTCCTTTTATAAAATGTGTCTGTTTACTCCTTGTATTGGCCTGTAAACCCATCGTTAGATGGAATGGAGCAAGAGTGCTGATGGAAAATTGAGACTCAGAGACACATTTCATTGCTTGATGGATGGGAGAAGTGACCCAGCCATGTTGTCTAATTTTTCTCAGAAGGAGGAGGGATTGCACATCTGCTCAGAAGAAATAAATCACAGGGTCAGAGGCCAGAGGTCATTAGTCTATAAAGCTTTATGACCTGTATCTGACAGTTATTGCTCTTGGATGGAAAAGCAAGAGATAGAGAACTGTGCTTACTTATTCTCTTTCTTATGTCCTATCTGTCTCTGAGTTTAATTTTCTTGTTATACTCAATCCCCAAACAGTGCTTTGTCAGCATTTCTATTATTTACCCTTCCCTATCTTACTCCTTTTTACTATTTGTTCCAGCATCCTATTTACCTCTTCTCAGTCGTGTTATTACTGTTTTGTTTCAGTCAGCTCTTCACCCTTCTCTAGGAACTTAATGTTAGCGACACTTTGCTTATTGACAAATTCTTGCCTCCTTGAAGAAATGCTAACTTAAATTATAGAGATAAGCTCATTGGTGTTCTTGTTTTGTTTTTTATTGTTTTCTTAATTCCATATTTATTTTTGTATTCCTACATTTTACATTGGCTAGATGAAGGGATATAGATGGAAGGGAAACAATAGCTATACTAATTTCACATTTATTTCCAATTCTTGCTTTCTATTTTATTCAGAACCGTAAAAGATTTAAATAAAAACTAGGCTAAAATATAGATTTCTCAGAAAATTTAAGAATAAAATGAATCTCAGCACATAAGTCCCTGTAATTTGGAAGAACATATTTTTGAATATTAGTGGAAAGATGTCCATTTCAATTGTTTAAGCAATGAAAGGAATAAGAATGAAATAAAGAGTAAAGCAGGAGAACTGAACAAACCTCACACATACTTAAAAATAAATTAGTCTGGAAGGGAAGTAAAGGAGATCAGAGGCAGAGAGAATGTTACAGAATGAATTTGGGATGAATCGCGTGCCCCTCCACATCTATCACAACCCTCATAAGCTGTTAGTTTACCACTATGACACCTTAGCTAGACTGAAAGCTCCTTTGAGGAAGCTCTGTGCCTCGTATGTTCTGTGTTTAGTCTCCAGCACAATTCCTGACATGTGAATCCTCATTAAGTGTGTTCCCAATGAGTCAGTGGCTGAATGAAATTATCAAGTACTTAGGATAATGGGGCTCAGATTGCAGGGTTGTCTTGTCATCACTGATCTGCTCTCCTCTATGGAGCTGTAGCCCATGTTATATTTCCTGTGTGCCATAGCCTGAGTCTGGAGTTCTCTCTTGTCCAGCAGGAGAGCGGATGCAGAATTGAATATGAGAGAGGCTAATGTCCAGGAGGAGACAAGAACCCTGAACAGGGGTTTTGTCTCCGTATTTATTGAGCTCACAAGATATTACTCACGTGGTGAACGTGAAAAAAAACAAGATCTTACAAACATGGATGTGGAGTAAACAATCAGACAGTAATCATTAACATGTGTAAGAAGCAAAGGGTCTGGGGGAGAGGGGTCTAGTGGAAGTTGTGATCAAGGTACATTGGCGCCAGACAGAAAGTGATTTCCTGCAGGTGATGTAACAAGTTTCTCGTGATCCCATTACAACATCTAGTCAGCTAATCTCAGGTGCTTTTGCCCCACGGTGGCGGCTTTCCACCCTAAGCTTTTTTCCAGCCCATTGATGTAAGTAGAACCTATTTCCTCATACTTGTGGTCCTCCCTGTGTGCTGTGGTTTCTTACTTCACATTTTGCTCACTGTTCCTTCTGGCTGCAGCAGACCTCTCTCTCTACCTACCCTCACCTACATGTCCTGTTGAGTGTTCAGTTTAGGTGACCTTCCTTAGGGAACTGGGTGAGGTGTGACAAAACATAACATGCATTCAACTCTATTGGGCTTGTGTATTTGACTTGTCTATACCTCTCTCTAGACTAAAAGCTTCTTGCAGGTAAAAACAAATATCTTACATATTTCTGTATTCCCAGTGTCTAGCCCAGGGCATAAGGCTGAGTAGACGCTCAATAATGTGTTTGTTGAATTAAAATGAATGAATGAACAACAACAACAATGAAAAGGAATGGAAAGGAGAGGGAAACAATAATGGTGAGAAGGAATGTACTATTGGAAACAGCTCATCTCACTTCCTTTGAGAATACAAAGTATAATCTTATCAGAAAATTGCATTGATTTTGTTCTAGTGCCATCTTACTGGACCATCTGATTGGAAATGTCTGCTGTTCTGGAAAAATGAAAGTAAGGAATAAGGCTGGTTAGGCTACGGTGTTCAGTTGGACTGCAAATGACTAGAATGCATATGACAAGCAGTGTACCTAGGCATTTGCCCCGGCCACGAATGGAAAGCAATTTGGTGATTGTCCCAGTCTTAACTGATGGAACTTATTTCCCACTGACTTCTAACACATTCCTTCTCCTCTGGTTAGGTCTGTATTTTTATTGACTCCATGAAAAACCTTATTCATGTCTACTTCACTGCCTTTTCTCACTACGTTTCTTTTTTTTTTTTTTTTTCCTTTTCTCTCCCCCTTCGTTATTACGAAAAAATCTGATCATTCAAGAATCAATTCAGGTTTCTCTGCCTCCAGGCTAATTTAAGACTTCCAAACTAATCTAAGCCTGTCATCTGTAGAACACCTGCAATATCCCTACCTGCATTACGACATGCAATATGGGATATCGTTATGACTAACACCACGTTGCCACTGCTTTATCTGCTCACTTTGCCTCCCAACTAGAATACAGACTTCAGTACAGGAATTATTATTCAGACTTTTCGTAATTCTTCAAATCACTGGCCTGATAACATGTTATTAATTCAATGAATACTTTCTGATTGAGGAGAATGGGTTTGCAGATAACTTTTAAATATATATGTTTATAAAATAACATGGTTCTCAGACAACTTTCTGATTGTCCTCCCCAGATTTTTGCCTTGTCATAAAATTTAGGGCATCCTGGTTCTATAATTTTATAGACATACAGACACACAGATATAAATCTAGAGATGTAGAAATAGCTGTTTCCCTGTTTTATTGGAAACTTCATATTCAAGAGTTTCCTGTACTGGCAAGCTTTTCTCTTATTCAATCCTAAAAGGGTATGATAAATAGTTGTTTACCGCCCTTTGAATAATAGACTGTCACAAATGCTACTTCTGGTTTTGTCCTTTCTCGGCTAAACAACCTTAGCCCCTTTAGACATTTAAATGCCACGAACAGATGCTCAATAATATTACTTGGTGGCTGGGAATAATTTATAGTGCTTATTTATGGAAGTAGATGAAAATAGAAGCATTATATATATTTAAAGCTTTTCTTTCACATATGGCATGCTTTACAGGGAGTGAGAATTTGGATGAATGGATAGATGAATGCAACTAATATTCTCATTTCAGTCTCATCTAAAAAGAGGGGAAACATATGAAACATCAGAATGGAAGCTAAAATGCACAAGATCCTATTTTACTATTAACTCAGACCTTTCTTATGCCAGATGGTGTCAGAGGAAAGCTTTTGTTTTCTTCTTGATGGGCATCTCCTTTGAATTTTGCTAGCGAGACACATTTCCTCTCTTCTCTTGTATTCACAAACACCGTGGCCTTCATTCATGAACCTCTTAGATGTAGTAGCTGGTTTGGGATTTCTAGGCATTGTGTGCCCTTCTGATTGATTTCTGGGAGGGGAAATTATGCTTTTTGAGCCAGTAAAATCTTCAAGGATTTGGATAATTATACATGCTACCATAATACCCTACAGTAGTACTTACCACACTAAAATGCCATTTTCTACTTTCCTATCTCTCTGAAACCCATACTGCACACACCCAGTTATCAGGAACTTTCTGATTTATCTTTCTATTCTTATCTGGCATACAGCAGATGCTTACGAAATATTTCTTGAGAACACGAACAAATGAAGACCAGCAAATTGAAATCTACTTAGATATTTAAAGGAAGCATTTATGCTTCCTGGAATCATATGGGACAGAGGGAACATTTATTATAAATAGATGCCTATGCTGTGTCTGGAGCACAGCATATGTTACCTCATTTAATCCTTTCAAGAAATTCATGAGCTATTCTCTTATTTGCTAGCATTTGTCAGTTATTTACCTAGGTGACATACACTGCTTTATCTTTTAAAACATATCATTTAATATTTTTAATGATCCTATGAGGCAGGTATTACTATGACCATTCTTAAAATAAGGAAGTTGAGGCTTAAAGAATATATGAAGGATTTCAATCCAGGATCTAATTCCCAAACCTAAATATTTCCTACCTTGCCATAATGACAACAATACAAAGTGATTGTGACATATAGGTTATTTGTGTGACTTTGGTTGCTCTCTTTGCTTTTCCTCTAATATCTGTATCTAATACTTTCTCCCTGTGTAGCTTGCATTAACTAGACAGAGGACCTTACGACTCACTAGCAAATATAGAGAAAACCACTGGACATTTTGTAGCCTGGTAGCAAGTCTATAAATATATCCCTTTTACTAACAATCCTCATGCATCAATTGTGATCAGATTGTTATACAAAGTTACATTTTAGAATGCTTAGCTACTTTTGCCCAAGGACCTGCAGCTTTTCCCAGCAGGGACCCATGGATCTCACAATTGCTCAAAATTTCATGAGTGGTCCAGTTACATGTAGAAGGTACTCCAAGAGATAAGTATGAGACATTCATCAGTAGAATAATTTTAATCATAGCTTTACTAAATTCTAATTGGACCCACTGGACTTAATTTAAGGAGTCACAGTGAACTAATTCCAATGTAGTGTTACGTCTAAAATATCAGCACAATGTTGCATGAAAACAAAAATGTGTGTGTGCTGGGGGGGTGTCTGGTATGTTTTATGTGAATAGTGGGGTAGGGGAAGGGATATGGGATCAGAGAGGTGGACTGGAAACATTATTTTAATCTTGCTTCATACCATCAGAGAAAGGTCTTGGTGCTGCCCTTTAAGAAAGACATAAGAGTAGATAAAGGGGAGGGTAACTAAATAAAAGTAAGAGAAACAGGTTGTCATACTAATAAAACTAGATTCTGAGATGGAAAGAAACTTGGGGGTTAGCTACTACAATTTTCTAACCCACATGGAATGCCATTTCCATCATCATCAGGAAGTATCAACTATCCTCAAAAGGCTAGATCAGAAGATTATCTTTCTCATTTTGCAAAGATGGAGACCAAGAGGAAAGGCATAAAAACTATTAACAAGAGAATGGTATGGATAGAGTAAACACAGATTCAGTCACCTAATAGCAGAATATCTGACTTAAAGTGACTTCTTGGACCCAAGAGATAGGTGTGTGCTTGTGACATTTAGATTGGCAGGTATGGAATGTGAATCAAACTTCTTGTCATGAGACCTGGACATATTTGTTATTTATTTATTTAAAATTTGTTTTAAGTTTTATTTATTTATTTATTTTGAGAGACAGAAAGAGAGAGAGAATGAACAGGGGAGGGGCAGAGAGAAGGAGAGAGAGAGGGAGAGAGAATCCCAAACAGGCTCCACACTGTCAGTGTGGTGCCTGACGTGCGGCTCAAACTCATAAACCATGAGATCTTGACCTGAGCCCAAATCAAGAGTTGGCTGCTTAAGTGACTGAGCCACCCAGGTGCCCCACGAGACCTGGATTTAAATCCAGGCTCCATTATTAGCTAGCTATGTAGCACTGAGCTGTACATGCGACTTCCCATTTAGAAAATGAAAGGGTAGAACTCAATGATTCCTACATTCGCTTCCAGCAACAAATTACATAATCTTAAAGAAAATATTTACTTCTGACAGTGGATCAGAAATTACCCTAAGGTCATATTGACTAAAAATAAGAACAGTTTTTAGGAATGTGGATCTCAAGCTATTATATTTTCCTCTACTAAAAATTATGTCATTATTGTGTTTTCCCCATAGGCCTGCTCAACATCTTCTCTAAGCCCTGTATTTCTCTTTATAAGATCAACTTGCTTATTCCAGGACCCTCCCACAGTCTCATTGTTGGGTTAGCATTCACTAAGATAATACCAAAGCCATTGCATACCTTGTATAGGTTATGCACTGCACAAGAGCACCCACTCAAAGTAGCAAGTAGGGGCTGCAAACAGTGTGCCTCTGCGTGCATCTACCCAAAAGCAAGCATACCTTTTTCTAATTCACTCTAAGGTGCAGTATGGGCTTTGGGTGTTCTGGGAGGTGGGATTCGCCCATTGGTTCCACAATCTGAACCTGATCAGGCCTGAAAGGCCTGAACTATATCAACACTATGAACATCCATACCCCAATGCTAAACATGTATTAAAAAACTAATTACAAGGAACTTTCTCTGTGGGGCTAAAAAGGGGGCTCAAAAAGGAATGATACATATCAGTTCCACTTAAGGGGCAAAACATTCTAGGCAGTTCAGATTACACTTTCGCATCCACCTATTTTGTTGCAATACAGCACATTATCATGAGGGCACACATTTTTTAAACAAAAGTTATTGACAGAAATTTCCTCAGGGCTAACTTGCACTGAATCTCTGCTGAATGATCTCAAAGGACTAACACAAATAACATACACTGCATTAGGCCTGGGTATGCGTACTACAGTCAGAAGCATATTCACAGGAAAATCTCATTGAAGCACTTGTTGATATTGCTTCTCCCTCATGAAGAATTTGATACATTTCTGTAGATACTCAGCAACCTAGTTGTGGTTTGGGGGGCAAATGTGGTGTGTTAGGTTTCCCTAGCATTTCACAGAAAATGCAAATTGTCCAAGCTCCCTTCCAAATCAAATCAGACTGAAAATGGCTCCCATAGCTCTCCCTTCAACCATAAGATGTTCCCATTAGTGTCAATTAATGCTGAGACCTTGGCATTCTGTATGCATGATTCATTAGTGAGAACCCTCATTTACAGCCGAGAAAGCAATGCAATGGAACAGCTGTAGTAATTTCTCACTTCCTGTACACAGACCCATGCCCTGCAAGCTGCTGACCTCTCACCATAGAGAAGCTTCCCTCCCTCTGGCCTATGACAGTGTGTGCTCCAGGGACAGTGGACAATGGCCACAACGATGGTGAAATCCTGCCCAATATTGCAGCTTCCATGCTTACTTGAGACCAAATGTGAGAGAGACTGTGACTTTAACCCTCCCTCCTCAAATGAAATTCCTAATTCAATTAAGGATGGTACAGGGAAGCCGAGACCTCTATTACTCTGCAGCACATTGATTTTCTACAAGGTACCCACTTCATCGACACCCTCTAAATCTGTAGAATATCCTGCAAGTCTTATTATTAACATGACTCCAGTAATCAAAATGGCTCAACTAATTTATAACTCTGCTCTGCATCAGAGATGCTGGTTTTTACAATCTCTATCTACACGTATTTAATTTTGCCTGAATATTTTATTGGTATGACTTCAGATACGATAGTAATTTATTAAGTGGTAACAGATAAGTCACCATTTTTTCTTTTCCTATCCAGCTGCTTCTTTCCTATTCTCCAGGTAAACAAAAGTACAAACAAGAAGAGGCTGGGATGCTGAGTGACAGTCTTTCAAACCTGCCTGTCAGAAGAGTAGGGAGAGTCCCCCCAAGCCTAAGAAGCCAAGCAACAGTAATGCTCTTCAAAATGAGAAAGGGGCTCTCTCTGCCTTTGAGGGAAAAACACTCAAGACCCAGAAATCTCTTTCATCCATGAACTTGGCAAGCATCTTTCTGCCTATTCCTACTCTTCCTGCTCCTAGAAGAAAGCAATGAGACACTCAGCCCTGCTTTGCTTAAAGCAGAATTAAATTCTAAACAAAAAATATTTGGGTTTTAATTTTCATTTTCATTTATTTCAAGTGGGAGTTGGGAAATATAATTTTGTACTTCCTACAAACAGTAGTGTAAGTAACTTTGAAGGGGGACATGTTTATGCCATTTAGGAGAATCAATTGTTTTTCAAGCACCGTCAAGTCTTTTAGAAATAGTACATTTGATCAATATCCCAGCAGAGCTATTAACAAGCATGTGACCTCAGACAAAACCCTAAACCTCTATAGGCCTCAGTCTGCTCATCTGTAAAATGAGAGCTTTAGATTAGATTTTCTCTATGGATCCTTATAGCTCTAGGAGACCATGATTCTATATGTTAATTGCAAATGATTCTTACCTGGGTGATAAAAATCAGTGGCCCAAAATACTCTTGGAATGAAGGCTGTCTTCAGCTCGTTTTTTTTTTTTTTTTTTCCTCCTGGACAAAGATGGAAATAGCAATCATTACCTGGGGCCTTGGGGGCTACTTGCTTGTAGTCAGGCTTCCCAAAAAGTTGAGATGCATTAATTGGCTATCTTCTGGGTCTAAATCTGCTTCTAAATTGATTGGGGATTTTACATTTTCCCTATGAGATCCAGCAATGGCTAGGTACTGAAAAGAAGTTATAGTTAAACAAGAAGATATAGTTCTGCTCCCTGGAGGGCTCTAACTAGAACAAGCCTCAGCCCTCCTCAAGCCTCTGCTAATTTTCTAGAGGATAGAGAGACCAAAAATTACCCAGGGGGGTTGGACATTTCCGATAAGTTTAAATAAACTAGGGCAGAATTTCATATACGTCATTGAGTCCAGATGATGCTAAGTAAACTGTATTAACTATTAAGATGTATCATTAACCATTTGTACTCAGTACAGCTGAAGTTAGCCATGAGGCTATATACTTTTTATGTTGGCAACTTGTCGTTTATTTTAAATATATATTAATACCTGGAAGGATTCAGTGGCTAGAATGCTTTTTATTTTCTATATGGCTGTGTAGTCAGATTAAGCAAAGGTTAATAATCTCAGTTTGTTCTTTTCAGAGTGAAGCAAAAGACCATGAGCTTGTGGACAGAAGCTTCACAGGGTTAAGTGAGTCCTTAAAAACTTCTCTTGCAGAAGATGATGGAATTTTGGCTTCATTCCCTCAATGGCTGTATCTGTGGAATAAGTGCGATAATTTCATTTCTTGTGCAAACTATTCAGCTAACCCTTCATACAGAATTATAGCTCACATTAAAAATGTGTACTGTTTCCCAGAGCCTTTTCCTCTCTTGTTTTAATATGAAACAATTGAGAGTTATATCAGCGCATTGGGAAAGAATTATTATCCTTGTCAACATCCTTAGGGGGCCTGATTAATAGAAGAACCACTTCCTCCTGACTAATGACAGTACAGGCTGCAGAAGCCTTCCCCAAACAATTGTGTAATTCAAGCTCTTTGTATCTAGTGTGTTTTTGACAGACTGGTCAATACTGCCTGCTGAAGAAAAGTATTTCTCTCAATTTCAATCACAAAGTAACCTCTAAGGAAGTTCTCAAGTCTGATAAGTAGGCTAGACTTAAAACATCAGACTCACCTGTGACACTCTTGCCTCAATAGAGATGTTGAATACCAAAGAGAAAGCTTAAACAAGGGAATCTGGAGTATGAATGACAGCAAAAGGTCATGTATTGTAGCACAGGAAGACAGCCAGGTGAATAGTAAAAATCTTAAGTTCTTTTACATGATATAATATAGGAAATAATAAAAGTTATCATGTATTGAATATTTACCAAAGTCACAAAATCTTCTAAGTGCTTTTAATATATTAACTAATTTAATTCCTGAAATAAACCTTATAAGGTAGTTGATAGGACTATAATATGTAAAAAGTTTTCTCTCATAATTATTTTACTCGATGTTGTTTTGCTTGCACTTTCCTACATCTTTTTTTTTTTAATTCAATTTTTAAAGCTAATGACATGCTATCATTTTGGTAATCTGTGACTCTGTTAATTCATTCCAATATTGCAGTCTTGGCTTAGAAATTCTCCTTTTTAAAGAAAGAGCAGAGAAAATTTAGAAGATATAGCAGAGGATAGGTAAGTGATGAGTACAAATTTTGTTGTGTGGTTTCTCAGTGGTTTCAATTGTATCAGTGTTTTTTCTTCGATAGATCTTCAGTTATGTTTGTGATGGCGCCACAATCGCACCTGTTATGGGCGTATTGTGCCCCCTACCCTCACCAAAATTACTCTGTTGAAGTGTTAACCCTCAACCTCAGGATATGACTATATATGGAGACAGGGTCTTCAAAGATGTGACTCAGTTAAAGAGGCCCTGAGGGTGGGCCCTAATCCAATCTGACTGATATCCTTATAAGAAGAAATTTGAACATGGAGGCAGACCCCAAAGGCACATGAACCTACACGGAGGAAAAACCATGGGAAGAGGCAGTGAGTGGCCATCTGCAAGCCAAAGAGCATTACTGCGGAAGAAACGAAGCCTGCTGGCACTTTGATCTCAGACTTCCAGCCTCTAGTACTGTTGGAAAATAAGTTTCAGTTGTTTAAGCTCCCCAGTCTGTGGTACCGTTATGCAGCCCAAACAGACTAATACAGTGCCAGGGAACAAAAATACAGGTGTTAGCTATTTTCAACTTAGCCATTTCCCCTTTACTCGGCTCAAATAAATTTGCATTGAGGATGAAAACAGGTCTTAATAAGCCCTTATGACATGTATCTTGAAAGTGCTCAAAGTTACAGACCTAGACCCTGTTTCCATACGTAACTTTACCCTGGTTATTTAGTAACAAGGCTGAAAGCCCATGGGGAGTGTCTAGCAGAAGAAAGGTGATTTTTACAGACCTGTCTACATGGCATGCAGTGTTGTTTAATCCTAGGAACAACCGGACATTGTAGCATCCCATGGCCATGGACACCTTTGGGTCCATCCATAGTGTAGCTCAGGGCAGTGACAGCATGAAGAATAACCTTTCAATAGCCCTGCCTTTCTATGGCAGAGATGGATCTTGAGGCAAGTTCTCCTGATGCCCATGCCCACTGAAAAAAATTTTTTTTTTCCAATGCACAGTCTTAAACAATTTTAGAAAACTCTGGCATTTGGGTATTTACTAAATATAATATTTAGTGCACTGGGGATCTGAAATAGTATTGACACTTAATTGAACTTAAATTTGTTTTCTTCTAACGGGCTCCAAAGCCCAAAATTACTGAAATGTGTCATCTTGCCACATTATTATGCTGGATAGTCCTTATGCATCCTGGAAAATGAGGCCTATTTTTAAATAGTATCTTTTAAATATTTGACACAACCCTTTATGACAGTGACTTGATTAAAAACTCACAAGAGATAAAAGCATATGCTATCATTTTTAAGCACAGAAGAGATACAGTCAATCTCATGTTCGCACATACGCGCGCGCAAGCGCACACACACACACACACACACACACTCACACATACACATTCCCTCAGACACCATGGTTGGTTACCCATTGGGGAGTTTAATCACTTTCAACATTGAGAAATATTTTCTTATATAGCTGATCTTAATCTCCAATGCAGCAGTTTATCTATTTCTTCCTTTTAGGTCCTCAGTACAAAGAAGGAACAGCTGGTCCCAATTCCTTTTATGTCAGGTTTTCACATACTGGGGGACTTAAAGTGGTGAAATAGGTCATGCCTATCGATTACAATAGCTGACTTGAATTTTATATAACCTTGATTCGTTTAGCTCCCTATACCTGGGAAATAGAGAAGAGGGGAATAGCTGGTGTTTGGCAGGATTTCATACATTGCCCATAATCATCTCTTTCAACCAAAATTTGTCCTCATCAGATTTGTCCTAATGCTGTAGTAAAATGTCTAGGGAAAAACACATTGGTCAAATCTCGTCTGCTGTGATTAAAGAAAACTCATGAAAAGGAGATGATCGAGTCTCTTGGACTCTTCCTGTTTTGTTTATGTTTTGTTAAATATGTGTTAAACACTTGCTAAACACATTTAGTTAAACATTAGTGACCCTCATGATTCTTGTGATTGTGAGAGCTTAGTTAGACCAACCCTCTAGTTGGTAACAATTATCACACTTAAAATTGGTCAAACACTATTCTGGATGTTTCTTGAGGGTGCTTTTGGTTGAGATTAATAATGAAATCTGTAGAATGAGTGAAGTAGATTGTCCTCCCTAATGTGTGTAGGCCTCATCCAATCAAGCGAAGGCTTGAAGAGAACAAAAAGACTGACCATCCCCTGAATAAGATAGAATTCTTCCTGCTAACTGTCTGCACACCTTAGCCATTTCTCTGCCTTCAGACTTTAACTTGAGCTCTCAAGCTCAAGATCTCAAGATCAAGTCTTGAGCCTGCTGCTCTTCAGAGAGGAACTACACTTTCAACTCTCCTGGTTCTCAGGCCTTTGACTTGGACTGGAACTAAGCCATTAGCTCTCCTGAGTTTCCACCTGACAATTTACACTCCAGATCTTGGGATTTACTTGTCTCTAGAATAGCACGCACCAGTTCCTTATAATTATCACCAACTTGATTCCTGAACCAATGAATCCTGACTATGGGAGAAACAGCACCCTGTATTGATTATGTATGTGCAAAGCACATACAGCCTTCTGGAGAACCTTGCCCCATCCCTGCAGGGTATTGCCACCTAGCTGGTGCTGTAAACGAGCTTTCAACAGGCCATTCCACCATTATTTAAAGCCAGGCTGCTTTAGGATGGTGGGGAACATGTAACATCAGTGTTTGGAGCATGGATCCACTCAGTAAATGGGCTTGAGTAACACTTAAAGGAGGAATGTGTTGCCTCCAAAATCCAAAGGGGTCCGCTAGGTATTATGCTTTGTTGTTGTTGTTGTTGTTGTTGTTGTTGTTGTTGTTGGAGGGACCAGATGCAACAACTGTTTTTGTTTTTTGTTTTTTTTTTTTAAGAGGAAGAGAGAGATTGTATGAGCATGGGAGAGGGACAGAAAGAAAGAGAATCTCAAGCAGGCTCTGTGCTCAGTGCAGAGCCTGACACAGGGTTCAATCCCATGACCCTGCACTTGATCCCAGGACTCTGGAATCATGACCTGAGTGGAAATTAAGAGTCAGATGCTCAACCCACTGAGCCAACCAGGCGCTTCCAGATGCAACAACTTATCCTTCATGTTAAAAGGAATATCTCAACATGCTCCACAGCAAGAAATTCCACTGAGATATAAGGCCCCTAAATTTTTGTTGGGTTTATGCAACCTCTGACATGCAAATATCTTACCAATAAGTCTAGAGTCATGGCTACTTCTTCCTCACTCAGTCAAATCAATATAATGGACCAGTGTGATATCTCATGGAAGGGAAAAACAATCAAGATTCTTGTGAACTAAATTATGACACACAGCTGAAAAGCTGGTATACCCCTGAGGTAGGACAGTAAGTGTATGTTGCTGGCCTAGCCAGCTGAAAGAAAACTGCTTCTGATGGTCCTTACTCACTGGTATAATGTTAAAAAAGCATTTGCCAGATCATTAGCTACATGTCAGGTACTCGGGGATGTATTAATTTGTTCAAGAAATAAAACCACATCTGGTACAGCAGCTGTAATTGGAGTCACCGTCTGATTAAGTTTACGACAATCTACAGTTATTCTCGAAAATGTATCTGTCTTCTGAACAGGCCAGCTAGGCGAGCTGAATGAGGGTGTGGTGGGAATTACCACCCCTATTCTAATGACGGAAGTAATCTCTATAATCCTTTTAGGAATAGACTATTGCTTTCGGTTTACTATTTTCCTAGGTAGAGGCATTCTAGTAGTTTCCACTTGACGTTTCCCAAGATAGCCCTCACTGGATGAGTTAGGGAACCAATGTGGGGATTTTGCCATCTGATGAGCATATCTATTCTAATTATGTATATTGTAACTGGGGAAAAAACTGCAGAATGAATGAGTTCACAGACCCACTGGCCCCACTGTGAAATGGACCAGAGCTAAAATTCCATTGATCACCTGACCTCCGCAAGTTCTTACTGACTGGTAGATCTCAGTAGTGTTTTTGGTTCTTCTGGAATTAATGTCAGTTCAGAGCCAGTTTCCAGGCATCTCTAAAAGATCTGATTATGTCTTTTTCTCCAATGTACAGTTACACCCATGAGAGGCTGTAAGGGCCTCTGGAGAAGACTGGGAGAAAGAGTAACATCATAAATTTTTGGCAATGAACATAAATTCTTCCTTAAGGGAGCCTGGCCTCCCCTTCATTCAAGGTTCAAATCTGGGAATTGACTGAGGAGCCATGATTCTGTATTTTTATGATTCAGATTAGACTTTTCTTCACTTGACCTAGAACTTTTCTTCTTATACAGATCAAATAAGAACTTAGTAGGCTTCTTATCTATTTTATTCTGTTAACACCATGATGGATTAGTCAACCCCATGAGTCTGCATGAGTCAGACTACTCTGGTTGCTGCTTTGACCCTGCTGTCCATTAAGATAAGCACACTCACCTTTCCTTTAGTGCTGCCACTTGGCTCCTGCCACCCCATGATCCAATTCGTCCCATTGCATTTAAGTTTCAGAATTCAGCAACTGCAGTTTGGCATCGTAAGGTCTGGCCTACAGAGAAGATCAATCACAAAGCTCTTCAAAGATGCTGGGACTCCCTCCCAAATTTTTTTCTCACAGTCTTGTAAAACATTGGTCTTCTAGACCCTCCCAGGGTGGGTGAATATGTCTAAAATGACAAATTCTCTCTAACATTCCAATCTCCATGAGCTTTTGCATCTCTACCTCTACATTACACCAAGGCAAGTCTGACATTTCAAACTTGTTTGCTGTGGGAACTTTTTAGTCCACGTATCAGCCAACCAACCAACCAAACTGTTAGAGCACTTTCTAATTCCCTGAGATGCAGTATCAGATGCAGAATCTCTGCTTAGTGAGCCCATATCAGTAAATTCTGAGGGATCCGACTTTATGTTCCTTCTACCATTATCCTACACCCTTATTGTCCAGTCCCACACATGTTCTCCAATTTCTGTCTAAGTTAGAAAACTCAAGCTGTTCTTTTGGAATGTAGTGCACCTCCTCACAGGCCACACTTTGTACCTCACCTTTTAGGGATCTGTTGAGACTTTAGTGTTGTTAGGTCTAGAAGCAAAGAAGGGTGGTGGGGCCCATCCCAAGGAAAATTAGCATTATTTTGCATGGAAACTACCACAGGGGAGGCCATTACTGTTTCCTCAGGCAATGCAGAGTTAATCTCCTCATATTGGGTGGAAAGGCTACTTCCACTGGCAAAGAAAACTCCTCAGAATGTAGGGCTCAATGTCTCCAGCTTTATCAGGGTCTTCTCACATATCCCCATGATAACCCTTAGGATCCCATTCCTTCCCAATCGGTGCCCTCACTTTAACAGCAGACACCCTTGTATTATAATCCAGCCAGTTGTAGGATGAGATTCTGGTTTTGATTCTCAGCAATTTCAGCCCTCAACTACAGGAGATAAGGATCTCCTTCAGGGAACACAGAGACTTTCAGGTCATTTGTACATTTGAGCTGGGAATTTGAATGCCTGACCTCATCCTTTTCTTTCACTGCATTGTCCAACAACATTAGGAACAGTAAGATAATCTCATTATATTTGTTAGTTTGATCCAAATGTTTAAAAGAATCATATGCAAAGAGATCCAGATCCTTGCTTCTTATAAGTGGATAATTAGGAATATCCAGTGGTGGTATTTGTGTGTCTGTATTGCCAGATCACACCATGGACTATCAATGTTCTCGTCACTACTGGAAATAATCTTCAAATTTAATCAGGCTAGAGAGCGAATTCCAGCAACCCCAGAACCAATTTAGAAAACTCATCCATAAAACAATCTCTCTCTAGAACTACTGTCTCTGTACCAAGATCTCACTAACGAATTCTATGAAATACTTAGGAAAAAAATTAAATTATCTTAGTTAATAAAGGAGGAGAAAATATTTCCAAACTAATCTGATGAGGCCATCATAATCCTGATAAGAAAACCTGACAAAGGCATTACCAATTATAGAGCAATAACTCTCGTTAAGTATAGTGTAAATATCCCTAACAAAACATTAGCAAAGCAAATGCAGTAATTTCTAAAAATGATAATGCACCGTGGCTAAGTGGTATTTATCCACGTAATTCACGAGTGTTTTAACATTTAAAGTTCAATCGGTGAAAGCTACTATAGTGTCAAATGAAGGAAGAAAAGCACTGTGATGTGTTGAACATCATTGTTTTAATATATAAAGCCAAAACATATGACTAATTGTAAAATCCATTCATGACATAGAAAAAGAAATTCTTTTAGCAAGCTTGGAATAAAAGAAATTCTCTTAGCAAGCTTGAAAAAAGACATCTATGAAAAATCTACAACTTGCATCATACCTAATATTACTAAGATTGGGATTTATGTATGGTCTGCTCTTATCACTTCTAGTCAACATTTTATTGCAGAACTTGGCCATTGTAATAAGTGAAGAAAAAAATAAAACACATATGGATTGGAATGGAATTAGTTAAATCATCCCTATTCAAAGACAACATGACTTCTTTTGGTAGGAAAAAAAAAAAGAACTAAGGAATTGACAGCAATAAAATCTTCTCAAACCAATAAGTGAGGTTCATAATACCTGATGATACAAGGTCAATGTACAAAAAACAATTATATTTATACATACTATGAGTCAACAATTGGAAAAGAAAATTTTAAAAATTCATTTTATAATTATATAAAAATACTCATAAAGTAGATAGGAATAAATTTTTTTCAGTCATGCAAAACTTCCATTTTTAAAACCACAGAACATTAATGGGAGAAATGGGGAGACATATCCATAGCTTGAGAGACCTAATATGTTCAAGAGTCCATTTCCCCAAAATTAATCTATAGGCTGAATATAATCTCAATAAGAATCACAACATTCTTATCATTCTTATCACAACATTCTTATCTATTCTAGCTTATCAGTTAGATAAGCCTGTACTAAAATTTATATGAATATACAAAGGGCCTAGAATTTTCAAAACAATCTTGAAAAAGAAAAAGAATAAATGTTGGAAGGCTTGCACTACCAGACTTTAAGACTTATTATAAGTTATATTGATCAAGACAGTATGTCATTATCATAAAGATAGACAAATAAATCAATAGAATAGGAGAGAGGATCCAAATGAGCCCACATTAATATAGAAAATTAACTTGCAAGAAAGGTGACAAAGAAAGAAAGGTGACAAAGAAAGAAAGGTGACAAAGAAAGGTGACAAATAACTTCAATGAGGAAAGAACAGTCTTCTCAACAAATAGTCCCAGGACAAATAAATATTCATATGGAAACAAAAAATAATTCATACCATACACAAAAATTAGTTTGTACTGCACGATAGACCTAAACACAAAAATTAAATTGATAAGGCTTTTAGAAGACAGTGCACATGTGGCTCAGTTAGTTAAGCATCCAACTCTTGACTTCAGCTCAGGTCATGCTCTCATGGTTCATGAGTTTGAGTGGAGCCTGCTTGGGATTCTCTCTCCCTCTCTCTCTGCCCCTCCCCTACTTGTGCTCGCTCTCTCTCTCTCTCTCTCTCTCTCTCTCAGAATAAATAAAAACAAACTAAAAAAAAAGACAATATGCAAGAATATTTTTTATCATAATTAAAAACATTAAGAACATGGATAGGCAAGCTGTAAAATCAGAGAAAAGTTTTCAAAAATATACATTCATAAAACATATTTGACAAAGGACTTGTATCCAGAATATATTCAGAGTTCCCATAACTCAATAACAAAAGTAAATCTAATAAAAATATGGGCAAAAATGTGAACAGACACATCACAAATTAAGTAATACAAATGGCCAATAAATATATAAAACGGTATTCAGCATGATTAAATTCAGCAAAATGCAAATAAAAATGACAAATTACTAAATATCCAGTAAAGTGGCTAAAAAGTGAAAGACTAACAACATTGATATTGTAAGGACCTGGAACAACCAGAGCTCTTATGCATTGCTGATAGGTATGTAAAGTGATATAACCACTTTGAAAAAAATTTGGAAGTTTCTTTTAAATTGCTTATTTTTGGACCCAGCATTCTACTTCTAGGTATTTAAGAAAAATGAAAACATATGTCTGTACAAAGACTTGGACAAAAATGTTCATAGCAGCTTTAATCACAATAGCTCAAACCTGGAAATACTCCAAATGTACATCTGCAGAAAAGTGGATTAAACATGCTACTGTATGGCCATAAAACAGAATACTACTCAATAATAATGATGAAAGACTTGTTAATTCACTCAACAACATGGCGATTCTCCCAAATAATGTGCAGAACGAAAGAAGCCAGACACAAATAGTACATGTGGAATGATTCCATTTATGCTAAGCTTTAGAATAGGCAAAATTTATCTAAAGTGAGAAGAGATTCATAATACTATTTGCCTAGATTGGGGTGAAGGGCGGATGAGTGGAATGGGACACTGAAAAACTTTCTGGGGAGATAAGAATGCCCCATATTATGATATAGGTGTGGAGTGTGGGTTACTCAGTTGTATCTATGTTTTAGGATTGTACATCTATGATTTGTATAAAGTTATATGCCATTTCACGCTTCTTGGTTTCAGTTACCTGAAGTCAATGGTGGTCAGGAGCAGATGTCCTCCTAACATATTGTCAGATGGTCAGTAGTAGCCTAACACTTCATCACAACATCTACACCATTCACCTCACTTCCTCTCATCATGTAGGCATTTAATCATCTCATATCATCAAAAGAGGAAAAGTGAATACAGCACAATAAGATATTTTAGGAGAGACAGAAAGAACACATTTGCGAACTCAGTATTTTGCTACAATTGTTCTATTTTATAATTAGTTATTATTAATCTGTTACTGTGCCTAGTTTATAAGTTAAACTTTATCATGGGGATGTATGCAGAGGAATAAAACAAAGTATCATGTTCAGTACTATCCACGGTTTCAGGCATCCACTGCAGGCCTTGCAAAGTATTCCCTGGGAATAAACGGGGAAACTACTGTATTTTGGTATGTAAAATTTACTTTAAAAAAAGTAATAAAAATACTACTACAATTAATGATAATAATCAACTGGTAGGTACAAAATGGATGAAAATATGGAGAAAATCAGAATGGAGGAATACTGGTAACTGTAGAAGCCAAATATTAATCGGTTCATGCGGTTTCAGTATTCTATTATTTACTTGTTAATAAGTTTTAAATTTCCTATAATAAAAAGTTAATAATAATTTGATAGGCAATACAAACAGTAATCCTTATTATATTTTATGTAAAAAAATCGAATTGCTTACATATTATATATAAAAATAAAATATTTTTTTAAACTTAAAAAAACAATTGGAACAAATCAAAAACAAGAAGACAAACAGCTCATTTCAACAGAGGTGAAAATTTGAATGGAAACTTCCCTAAAATACACAGATGGCCAGTAAGCATGTGAAAATATGGTCAACATTATTAGTCATTAGGGAAAAGGCACATTAAAATCACAATGATAAGTCACTACACACCCATCAAAATAGCTATAGCAAAAAACATCAGCAATACCAAATGCTGACAAAGGTATTGAACAACTAATGGGAATGCAAAGTTAAACGTATACTTTTCAAACTCCTTAGCAATTTCATTCCTAGATATTGACACAAGGAAAACAGAAACACATGTCCACAGAAGGACTTTGTAAAAGGATGTCCATAGCAGTTTTACTCATAATAATTAAAAAACTGGATGGGGCGCCTGGGTGGCTCAGTCAGTTAAGTGTCCCACTTTGACTCAGGTCATGATCTCATGGTTCATGAGTTTGAGCCCCACATCGGGCTCTGTGCTGACAGCTCAGAGCCTGCAGCCTGCTTCGGATTCTGTGTCTCCCTCTCTCTCTCTGCCCCTCCCCCACTCGTGCGCTGTCTCTCTCTCTCTCTCTCTCTCTCTCTCAAAAGTACATGAACATTACCAAAAAAATTAAAAAAAACTGGAAACAAATCCAATATTTATCAACTGGAGAATGGGTAAACAAGTTTTGGAATATCCATACATTGGAAAGTGTTTCAGCAATAACAAGGAGGAAACTAATGATATTCACATCATGGCTGAATCTCAATAGCGTTGTATTAAGTAAAGGAAGCCAGAAACAAAATATCACACGTTCTATAATTCTGTTCATTTGAAATTCTATGAAAGGAAAAAATAATCTAGTGATGGAAAGTAGATCAGCGATTGCCAGGGTTCAGTAGGTGGGAGGAGGAAATTGGCTGCAAAGGAGTAAATGAGAACTTGTTGGGATGAAGGAGATACTTGGTCTCGTGATTGTAGAAGCAATACTGTAGCTATATACATTTGACAAAACTCATAAACTCAGACACTTGAAAAGGGCAGATTTTGCATGTTTAAAAAAAAAGTATTGGGACTGTATTTTTACATACTCAGGATCTATCTTCCATGGGAAGTTTAATTTTCTCCCTAGTACTGATTCTGACAAAATGACAAGTGTGATCGCAGAAACGACAGCAGTATAAAACCCATTAAACATGACATAGAATGGAAACTGGGCTTATGCTTTGGCACAGGCACCCAAAGTCTCAGGAAACACGAAGATCTGCTTAAACTCAGTCCTCTGTGACTCCGTCACAGTAAAACCTCCTCCCACTGGAATTGCTAACGGACGGCATGGCTTTAAATACACAGTTCCCAAGTCAGTTCTAAGTAAAGGGCGACTTCCTACTTGCTGACAGTACCTTATGGTATCAAAGTGCTTCCGCAAGAAGTTGTTTCCTCGTGCTATTTCACAGTTTTCTGTCTTTCTTCTGAGTCAGAGAAGGAGAAATAGCTCAGTTGTTGATATCTGAATGGATGAAAATGAGGCACAGAAATAACTTGTCTATATTGAGAGACAAATGAAGCTAAAAAGGCAATGATTTGACTAGTGATGGGATCAATGTACCCACAATACTTTTCGTTTCTTTTCTTTTTAATTGTTTTAAGGATGAAAAATTCAAACAGTATCCCTGAGAATTCAGGAGATGAGTGATATTCGTGGTATTTTTAAGCTCCTAGCTGTCTTTTTTTTTTTTTTTGTACCAGAGGTCATGGAATGCAAAGGAGGAAAAGAGGCGTTCTTGATCTTTCGTATATCCTCATCTACAGGAAGCTGGCAATTCCAAGCGGCTGACAGTTTCCTAACAGTGTTTACAGCCAATTAGGATATTTGGACAGCAGCGCACGGAAGATCTGACAGAGAGGATCTGGGTTGTGCCTGCTGCTAAACTCAGTGCCCACAGTCACCCTTCTCAGGCTGCTTCTCAGAGCTGTGTCCTAGCAACAGGTATTTTAGGGATAAGAATGTGTGTATGTGTATCTCTGTGTTGCAGAGGGGGCGGGGAGGTGTTGAAGGGAGAAAAGGGGACACCGGAAGGCAGTGAGTTCCTGTTTTCTCTACAGTACTCAGCCAGGTACATTCACCATAGTTAGTACGTCTGACAGCCCTATGTCAGAATTTGGTGGGAAATCTCTCTCACTTTCCCTTCTTGCATCCCAGTGTTCCCCCCATTGATTCCGCCTCCAGCTGAGGCAAGTGCTTTGTGTAAAATGGATTGGCCAAGGAAAGGATGTATCAAGGCAAGAAGACCTCCTGGCCATTGCAGTGAACCAGGATCAACCAGTAGTGATTATGGAGATGTGAAAAAGTTGAAGATACAAGAACAATTCAGGAGGCAGAACTGAAAGGTCTTGGTGATTCAACTGGGTGTGTGAATCAGGCAAAGAATTCTTGCCTGAGCAACTGGCAGAGAGCAACATTTTCATGGAGCTAGAAAAACAGAAAAAAGATGCTAGCTGAGTTGGGAGTGACAGGGAAATAGAGCCAGGTAAGGGATACATGTGAAATCCAACAGCAGTCTTCAACTGTGCAGCATCCTTGTGGCCCCATGGTTTTCTGTTTGTTTATTTAATATTCTATGTGATGCTCTCCAGCCTTCTTTCTGTACACTTCCATGCCCACTTGCTTCACTTCCTCCATCCACTAACACACTTATATTTAGCTTCTTTTAGTTCCTTGAATGTTCCTTGCCCTACCTCACATCTGTCACTTTGCAAATGTCTTCCTTGCTTGAGTGCTTTTCTCCCTCCTTCTAGTCCTCTTTCCATGGCTCACTCTTCAGTTTCCCACCTAGGCCATCGTTTTCCCTGGAAGCCTTCTCTGTGCCATTTCCCAACCTCCCCATGCCTACAGGAGGCAATGCTTTGAGCTACTTCTACTTCCTCCATCATAGTGCTCATCAAAGTATTGAAATTGGACCCTTAGTTGTCTGTCTCCACCTCTCTATTGTAAGTTCTGCCAGACAGAAGCAATGTTTTCCTTGTCAATAAATGAGCCTAAAGAATCACAATAAAAGTTAAATACATATTAGTAGAATTGAATATTTTAAAAAGTATCTATCAAACATAAAACAAAAAACATACAAAGGAACCCATATTCTCAGTCTTTGTATTCATTATGACATATCTTCATTTATATAAATTTATGTTTCAATGATAATTTATAATAATAATTATATATATAATATAATTATATTTGTATACTGTATCTCTTATATACCTATACATATTATTATATACATATATATGCAGTTGTCTCCCCTTATCCACAGGGGATATGTTCTAAGACTCCAGCCAATGCCTGAAACCATGGGTAGTACCAAACCCTACCTATACTGTTTTTTTACTATATATATACTATATATACTATACTATATTTTTTACTATATATATACAGTATATATATATAGTATAATACTATAGTACTATAGTATAGTATACTAGTATAGTATAGTGTATATAGTATATATACAGTATATATACTGTTTTTTTACTATATATATAGTATATATATAGTATATATATACTATATATATAGTATATATATATAGTATACTAGTATAGTGTAGTATATATAGTATATATACAGTATATATACTGTTTTTTACTATATATATAGTATATATGTATTATATATAGTATACATATAGTATACTAGTATAGTATATATAGTATATATACAGTATATATATATATA